>NC_133819.1:111702132-112005162 GCF_047830755.1 Zonotrichia albicollis | reverse complement strand
GAACCTTAGTCACTGAAATATATTCCTTAAGAAAAATGTTCACTAATCCTCATATAAACTGCTGCTATTTCATTTAAAAAGGAAAATAAACTCCCCCAAACCCTGACAAAGGGAAAACTGTGGTATCTGGATAAAAACTGTAAAGAGTTTTGGCAAAAGGCCAAAATTTCACCAAAACTTGAAAATGACAATTTTCCAATAGAAGTTTTAGGTTAATGGATTTTGCCACAAGCACAAAAACTATGTGGGGCTCTCTCAGGCTCTTGGCTTCACTGAGCTATGACACTACCTGCAAAGTGGGCTATTATTGTCCTTGGAAACTCACTGATGAAGTGTTCCTGACTTTGATAATAAAGTAAGGTTGTTGTTTTCTTTTTCTTATTTTGCAATGTAAGATCTTTAAAGAGTGTAAATTAATTCAGATGTTCTGGTTTGATTTTGGGTGCACTATAGAAAAGGTTTAAATAATCTGTTGGCACACAGTTTGCAGAAATCCAGAATTTTGTGATGAAGCTTTCCTATGTGGCAACCTATGTTTCTCAAATTCTCAGAAACTCTGTCAGATTCTTTTAGAGCTTCAAAATAGCACTGTATGATGCCAAAAATAATCTTTTATTTGAGTCTGTCACCATTTCAGTTTGACTTTTCAACTCCCACAAAGGACATAATATTTTTTTCAAAGACACAGCAGCCATATTTTGCAATATGACTACTTATTGGTGATTGTATTAATATGTTCTTTTAGTATTTGGTTGAAAATGCCTGTCTTCCTACATCAGTTACAGGAGTTCTTAAAGTTCATTAATCAAACAACTTTGTAAAATAAAAGCTATTTAGTAGCTAAGAAGCAGCCAAGTCGCCTGCTCTGTTGAATCAGCTCTGCTCTGGTACTCGCAATACTGGTGCACTAGGGTGATTTGGAGATACTTATTCTGATTCCCCCAAGAATTCTCCTCCTGTACAATGGCTGGGGAAGGAGCAGGAGCTTTCCTGGAGATGCCCAATCAGGTAATAAGAGATTGGTTGTGGAAAAATTAGAAAGAAGCTCTTTAAACTATAGCCTGTAAATACACTTTATTCTTCTACTTGAGTGAGAATTCTCAGTTGCCTCTCTGTTTTTACTCTCTATTTAATTTTTGAGGTTATTTCTATTAGGGTAAAGTGATTTATTTTGATGTTGGTCAATACAAGTGGGGAGAGGCCTAGGAGAGACTGTATTTTAGCTAAAAGGAGAAAATAGCATGAGAAAATATGTGTCTCAGATGGTCTTTCAATTATTTCTTAGCTTTCAATTATCCAAACTTCTATTTATCCAGATAAACCCACTGGAATGAAAGTGTCTGGGTAATTTATAGTTTTCTTATGACTAATAAATGTGCTTCTGTTGAGAGGAATATTATAAGCAAACACAATATAGCATAGATTGGAAAATTACTGAGAAAGGATGAGCAGATAGTCTTAGAAACAGTCAGTGTTCTCTCAGGGACTACTGTAAAAAAATGACTCTGGAGAGAAGATAATGCCAAGGATAATTTGGGAGCAAAACCTTTTTATTTCTTAGTTCCTGTTCTAAATAACTGAACAGTTTGTTTCTAGAAGTCACATTGTTAACACAGAGCAAAGAAAGAAGATCTTTTAATATTTCAGTTTAATACAAGTTTTGTGTAAAAAAAGTCCTTTACAACTTAACACTTCGCATGTAAGATAACACTTTTTTAGAGTGAAACCTATGAAACTCTAGCTTTCTGCTCTCCATTCTTCCCATAAAAATGATGTTGTCCTCATGCTCCAAATAGCAGAATTGCACACAAGGATGCCTTCCCATTATCAAGGGTGAAATTTTATAAAGGAGCTGGAAAGGCCAATTTTTGTGCAACAAGGGGAGCAAACTGGTCATAGTCAGTTGCAAAGATATGGGTAAGATGAAGAAATATGTGAGGATTTTATAAAAAGGAGGTTAATTGGATCTTGAAATAAATGGTGAGATTCTGGAATTGTATTTGGGAATTCAGTGTCTTCCCTGAAATGAGAAAAGAAGAGATGGACAGTAAAGTTCCACACATGTGACAATATGAATGTTTAAAGGGGCCATGAAAAAGGATAATAATAGTAAAGTCTGGAAGATAGAAAAGCATAGGATTTAAGAGAGGTTGTGGAAAGAAAATAGCTTATTAATGCAAAATAATAGAGACTTGGACTTCTATCCATAAAAGCTGATAGCAAATTCCTTAGGATAATAGCTGAACCTGGGTATTCAGTTATGCCTCCTGCCTTCTGTTTGAATACAGGAGGAAAATTAGGATTGTTTTTTAATGTTTTCCAGTATTTCAATAGCAAAAGAGCATGCATATGCCAGAAATATTTAATGTTTTCTAATGTGTTATTTATATTACAAGTATTAGAAATTTAATGAAAAAAATAAAACCAAAGTGAAACACAACTACCTCCTGTAGGCAAGTTCCCTGCTATATGGAGAACTCACAGTTTGCACAGGAATGAAGTGGAACTCTAACAATGCAATATTAATTTCAAATATATTTTTAAGGGAAAGTGATAGGACGTGAATTTTCCCTTAACCTTTTAGGCTTAACTTTAATTTTTTTTTATATGTCAAATAAAAGGCATGCTTCTCACTCATACCAGTTCACCAAAAGTTAGTTTTTATTAATTTTTCAAAAACTTTGTCATATGTAGAATCAGTTAAAAATGTAAATGTGAAAAAAATATTAAAACAATGTTCTAATTTAATTGATAATTTTGGAATAAAGCAATCAAATCCATTGTCATCAGAATGTTCTAATCCCTTTCTGTGTCATAGGAATAATTTCTATGAAAATATTTTTGCTACACAATAGCACATGGGAAAGTATACAGAAAAGCACACATAATTTGCAAGACTAGTTGCTGAAATTGTAGGTTTTTGTGTATTCAGTGGCAGAGAGGGAAATACTGAAATGTAGGAAAAAGAAGAAAGGGCTGATGTACAATGGGGAACAAGCAGAATTCTGTCAGCTTTAGAATAGGGTTTTATGTATTCATTAAACAGATTTAGTAACTTTTACCAGTGTTGAGGCAGATTTCTAGAAGAGAATCATGCAGAGCCAGTAAAGTGCTTTCATCTCTGCCTGCCCCCTAACCCCTTTCCTTTCCATGCAGCATGGAGACCTCTGCTGCTGTCTTGCCAGCTCTTCAAACATTCAAGTGTCTCTTGCTCACAGGAGTTCTGTGGTTTGTGAGTGTCTGATGTAACTAACTGAAAGAATTGCACACTACTCAAATTGATGTAAAAGTCTCTATCTAAATGTAAATGTAAAATGTAATGTAAATGTGAAAAATGAGGCTTCATTTAAAAAAAAAAATTGCCACACTTCCATCAGAAGCATTTTTCCCTGAAAAGGTGGTGTCTTTTGTTCCATGTTGGCATTTTTAAAGTCACAAAGACATGATTGTTCCAGTTTTTGGTCATTTCAAATAGTCACCCTCAGTAATTAGCTTTCTATCACTGAATTAGTTTTGGTTGGGTAATCAAGTACATCTTTGTACACTCACCAGGGTAGCCAAGAGTCTCTGCTGGGAGAAGCTTCCTGCAGTGAGTTCATGTGGTGTCATCCTCCAAACCCTGTCCAATGGCCATACACCAGTGTTGAACCCCAGCAGGCATTGAAGCACTTTGGTAGACTTTATATTTTCAAATGTTACAGATTACTTCTGCTTTAGTCCTCATAAAATAACAGCACGATTTCTGTTGGCAACTGTGGGGTTTCTGCACTGCTGTCTTTGGCATCTTTGGGGTATTCTTCTGCAAATAAAGGGATAAGGTTTTTCTGCTGCAAGCATGGTATAAATTGATCAAAAAATAAAGAAATATATTTTTCATATAAAGGCATCAAATTTTAGGGTTTTTGGGAGTTGCTCTTTGAGAAGGTTTCAAATCAGATGGAAAATATCCATGAAAAACATGGGTTTCATAGCATAAATGAATTTATTGGGAAGACTGAGGGGAGGGGACGTGATAACAGTCCTTAGTTGTTGGAAAGTCTCATGAAGAGGGAAGAAAATGCTCTCTTCTCCCAAAACCACACCTTTCCTCCATTGCAATCTATGGTAGACACATGAAAAAGAAATACGCTTAATCCATTTATGAAAGTCAGAGGTTGGTCTTAAAAATGTTTTAATAGTTCTGAAGACAGTGAAACATTGGTGCAGGTTGTCTGGGGGATGCATGACATCTCTGGCACTGAAAGTCTTAAGATAAACACTGGGAAACAGTGGTCAGAAGTGACCATCTGACCTTGTTCTGGTGCAGCAGGATAAAGTAGGTGATACTGTGATGTCCTCCCAGGTCTCCTCTTCTATGATTTGACTTCAGGTGAATGTTGCTGCTGACTTATAATGTCTTAGAAAGAGGTTGGTATTTCATGTTATAACCTCCTAAAAACAGGTCCTTAGGCATGAACCTTTACTTTCATTTTGATAAAGCAGTACTGCCTAGTACTTATTACTGCAAGGAAGAAATAAAGATAATGAACTCTGAACCTTCAAGAAAGGGTAAGGACAAAATGGTCACAATATAAATAGCAGCATCTCAGTATTTTTAAGACTGCTGGATAATCATCTAAATGTTTGGGGAAGGAAATAATCTTGTCTTTAGCCTTGGCTAAGTTCTCACTGAATAATTTCTGATTGCTGTCACTTTTTTCTCCAACCCTCAGTTTTTAAGGACAAAGCATTCACCTGTGAAACATCTTACATTTACTAATGCTTCCACTCTACCAAAATGTAATCTTTCATTGCTATCAACAAAGATGTGTATGCTTCCCTCCATGCTCATACTTTTGTGTCAGCACAAAGGTTTTTGCTTTCAGGTGGTGAACTGAAACCAAGAACTGACTCTTGTCTTAAGCAGACTGGCAAATATTGGGAAAAAACAAATCTACAAACAAACAAGCAAAACCAAAACATTTTAACCAAGTTCAGTTCAGTTTAGTTTACTACAGGACTATAAAATGTATTTGTCAAAGTCTGTGGAGGAATCTGAATGAGCATGTTCCTGTCAGTCAAAGGTGGGAGCAGCCTTTTGAAAGGACAGTGCAAAACCTAAAATTGGGTATTGTGTATGAACTATGATCTGTCCTCTACTCTCCCACCCCTTGTTTAGCACTGCAGCTACTTAACAGAGTAGCAAAAGGAAATCTTATTGGCTTCTCACAACTGCTGAGTCAACACAAGTGAGAGACATCTCTTTCTTCTCTGAATCAGTATTCATCTGTGTAGAAATACAGAAAGGCAGAAATTTTGTTGTTAACTGAGCTTTTGCAAACTCAAAGTGAGCTTTTTTTCTTCCTCAGTTTGCTAATGAAACAGCTAGGAGAAAAACACCTCTTTTTCCTGGTACTGTACACAGTCTTCAAATTCACAGTGAATAAATATGTATTCCAACCATGCAACTTTCTCAGACTGTTTTTCCCCACACTTCATTTAAGATGCTAAAGTTGTTGTTTAAATAAAAATTTTAGAGAAGATGTTGGGCAGGGCTCTCTATGCAATACTTTCTTTAATAACTAAACAAAACAAAACAGAGCTGAAAACAAAAAAATCATCCCGACTGTTGCATTTTTAAAAGATATACTTAAGCCATTTTGACCTGAATTTGTTTCCTTCACAAAAGGAAACCTCAATGCTGGTGCATAATTTATGATCTTGGCTTCCAGCCGAAACATATGTACATACTGAAATCAGTTTTGCATCCGTTTAACTTTGTGCACACAAGTAGTCTAATTGGATTTAGTCTGATGAAATGACACATGTGAGATCAAGTGTCTGCACAACAAGGATTTCAGTTAGTAGGTTTCTTTAGGGCAGCAGCTTCTATGCTTTGTGTGGTGCCTAGCACATGAAATGGCTTTTTGATTATGTCAAAGCCTTCTGCATGCTATAGAGCTGTAGTGATGGGTGAAACAAAGAACTGCAGAAGAACAAGTCTTGCAGCATAGGTCAGATCTGCTACTGCATAGCACTGTACAAAAGTAGCAATTAACTCATTGTAACTTTCTTTTTTTAAAAAACATGTCTTTTGATAATCTCTTTAGGTTTAAGGGAAATGACTCTTTCCTTTGTTACAGGCTACCAGGCTCAGCTGTTGGCCTTCTGGTAGCCATTGGCCAGTTTAAACATTTTTGCTCACACATGCTAAACACTCTGATAAAACACAGCCATCACCTCCTTTAGGATGGAACCTGAACTTACCTGACTGGGCAGCAATGTAGATACTCTGCATCTTCACAAGACAAGCTATCAGTATATCAAGAACTGGAGTTTTGTTTTTTGCTGCTCTTGCAAGCCTTATCTTCCCATGCCATCTTGCATCTGCCATCTTTAACCCTGGCTAGTTCCTTGCCCCAGAAGAAGTGGTGCTGAGCTTGCTACTTGTTGAAGCTGTTTTTATCCCCAGGACAGCTCTTCTGGTTTGTTCTCATGTTTTCTCACTCTTCCTATATCTGCTGTAAGGGTCTAGGGAATGAAGAGTGATCCAGAGAGTGAAGAGATTCAGGGAAGGGGATGAGAGAGACTGCAAATTCTCATATTAGGAGCATTAGGGATTAAAAACTGGAACTCCAGGGGATGAGTACTGTGAGAATATAGTCTGGGAGGATATAGAAAAAAGGAAGGCTTGGAATATGAGTGCTGTTAAGGCAAGGCAAGTGACTCTAAAACACTCTGTACAGAGGATCAAAGATGGAAACGAAAACAGGAGAAGGAAAAAAAAGAAGCTGAAGTAAGACTATAAGGCAAAATAATATATCTTACGGATGAATGATTTTGTTTTTCCTTCCCTTCTACCTCACTGTCCAGATAAATTCTCTGACTGGTGAAATACCCTGAAATAAAGATAATTTTAGGAAGCTTGGAATGTGGTTCAAGGCTTGCCATTTGAAATGTATTTTTATTTGAAGGATTATGCTCCTGACTTTTGCTGACATTAAGGGAGGAGGCATCTAAAAAAAGTGTGTGTGTGTGAAATTTGTCATGTGGCACCTGATTCAGACTACAGAATGCTTTGAAGCAAGAGAGAAAAATATTGAAATATTACAGCATTAAGATATAGAAATAAAATTTTGCTCTGATTGACCTAAATGTGAATCTGATGACTCTGGTGAAGATACTGTCTGATATGTTTGTGTGGCTGGGGAAAAGCTTTGATCTTTAAGTTTTATGTTGTAGAATGTTAAGTTGTGGAAGGCTTTCTGTTACTGATGCTTTTTTATGGTCTGCAGTTTGAAGTGTATGCAGTAGGAACAGGCAGCTGAGGACTTGATATTGCAAGGGAAAATGCACTGTATTAACTTTTGGTAATTGGAAATTTTTTGGTCCTACAAGTGGATACACTTTATTGAGATGGTCATCTGTTTCATCCAACAAAATGAATTTCTGCTCAGGGGAAAGTTCTGAATGCTGGTTTTCAAAGAGGAAATGGTTTTATAACATGATTCTCAGAGAGCATTCAAAAGTAAACCTACATATCTCTAATTCATTCTGGGGTTTTGCAAGTGAAACTAAGACATAATCATATCCTTATTTTGAATAAATTTTTGCATCTCTTGATAATATTTAATATTCATTGGATGAATAACAGTATTTCCTACATGAATCCTCTTTGCCTTGAAATGTTTAAATTTTAATTCTTTGGAGTTTTGTTCAAATCAACTATCCTTTATTTACATTTTGATTAATACAAAAAAGTTAGTACTTATAAGAAACTTCTGTAGGTAGTACTTACACAAGGCTGTATGGCAAAGATTTCATATTAACTGTAGTTATCATGGGTAATTAATTTGTTAATAGATTTACTGAATTTGCAGTCAGTCACATTTTTTAAAGCACTGAAATTATTATAATTGTGCATTGTTTGCTCTTGGAAAGATTAGGAGTGCTTTCTGTTGAACAAAGTATAAAAAGAATTCATGGAATTCTTGAAATATTTACTGAGAATTTTTTGATAAGTAAGACCTTATTTTTGCTGAGAATTTTTGCAAGCATATTCTTTTTCTCTATTTTCAGTCCCCTGCACATAGCTATTCAAGCTATGACTCTGGCAAGAATGAGAGTGTAGGCAGAGGTGCTGAAGATCTGTCTCTGAATCGAGGAGATGAGGATGAGGATGACCATGATGAGCAAGAGGATCCTGAGAAGGTTAATGAATCAGATGGGGTAGAAGCTGAGCGACTGAAAGCTTTTAATGTAAGCCTTCTTGCACTCACCTTGTTTACTTCTTCTGTTCCCTTTGCATTGTTGTTTTTGGGTAAGTCTGACAAGGCACATTAATTTGCGGGATTTATTTCAATTATTATTTTAATGCACATTAAACTCTTGCCAACAGACGACAGATTTGCTGTGTTTCATTTAGAATTTTGAGGCAGAGTGCCATCTTTACCAGAGAGGAAAACAAAGCTTTGTTCTCTATGTGCATGTGTGACCATGTGTGTGGCTGTGTGGATGTGCATGTTCACCCATTGAATGGAAAGAGGCTGTAGCTAGTTTTGTCAGGAGACCATTCTGGTGGTCAGCTGTTCTCTATTGCTTTCTCAATGTATATAATTATGCATGAAAACACAAGCAATTGTTCAAACAAAGAAAAAAATGTGAGTCAGTTCAATAAAATGATTAGCAATCACAGCTTATTGTTAATAATGAAACTTAAGTAGTGCCTATTTTCACAGTCTGTTCTGGTTTATCTCACAAGTTCTGTATCCTATAGACTTTTCTTTTCTTGTCTATTTTTTAAAACCCAACCCACCCCCACCCCAAATAACCCTTTAAAGAACTGTTTGCTTTATATTTCTGGCTTCCCGTTACAAAGCTCTTCAGTGGATAGAAAACAAAAACTGTCTTCCTATCAGTAATCAAGCCAGGAAGCTAGGAAGAGAAGAGAGCTGCCCTCCAAACCCATCTCCTCTGTCTCCCTCTTGCCAACAGATGTTTGTCAGGCTGTTTGTAGATGAAAACTTGGACCGAATGGTCCCAATCTCTAAGCAGCCCAAAGAAAAGATCCAGGCTATCATTGACTCATGCAGGCGACAATTCCCTGAGTATCAAGAGCGTGCCAGAAAACGCATACGTACTTACCTCAAGTCCTGCAGGCGGATGAAAAGAAGTGGTTTTGAGATGGTGAGTTTTGACTTAAAACCCAGCCCTAGTTTCCATCAAAACCCCATATGTAAATCCATGGCACTATTTTGTTTTCATCTTAGCGTCTTTATTTTTTTGTTTGGTTTTTCTTTTTTTTTTTGGTAATACCAGGTCAGAGATTTCTTTTTTTCCCTCCTTCATTCTTCCTGAATTTATTCCCCTCAATTTAAAAGTGCTATAAGACAGTAGAGTTCACAAAATGAACTAATATGGATCTGTAGAAAAAGAAGAGCAAAGCAAGGCATAAGGAGGGAAACTGAACTATGGACTATACAGTGACTTATTTCTTGCTTTAAGTTATAGTGACAGATTTTGCCCAGAAAAGTCTTGCTGTAAGATGGATTTTTCTCTAAAATGCCTCTGCTAGCTGGATTCCAGTGAGCTCTGTAAAACTGACCCTCAAGAAAATGCCCAGTGTAGTAACATCATAGTGGCAATGGCTTTGGCTTTGGGTGTTTTCTTGTACACCTTAGCCAATTGCTGATCAGTGAAAGTCACTCCTTTGAAAACTTTCAGTTGATATATAGGTGTGCAAAGCATGTTTAATGGTTGTAAACCAAACATGTTTGGTCAAACTTACAATTTGAGCATTCCAATGGTTTAGTAGTTATAATTGAACCAAATCTCATGAAGATTATAATGGTATACAACTGACAGTGTTTTCAGACATTGTTATTTTAATATTACTCAGTAGCACAAAAATGGGTTAATAAAGTCTTCTTATTAACTGGCAGCTTCATTATCTCTAGAAAACATTTGTATTTCCAAAATGGAGGAAAGTCATAAGAAACTAGATAGCTACACACCTTGTGTTTAATGTCTTAGCTACCTCTCTGGCCTTAAGATGACCACAAAACCACCTCATTATTAAAAATAGATATCATTTAGTGATTAAACATACCATTTTTTAAATGAATCATCTGCAAACCCATTGATTACATTAAAATCATTGGAGATGATTGCATTTTACTGTTTTTCTCTTTCTCTCTGTCTTTCTCTTTCCTGCAGTTTTTTACAGAATATTTATGAGTACCATATGTTGTTTAAGATGGTAGCTGACAGTTTTAAGAACAAAATATCAAGCTTATTTGTAGGGTAAGACCACTATTTGATAACATCAAAAGCAAAGACAGAAACTAAATTTTTGTGTGTGTTTTGGATTCAAATCAACGGCATGGTTTTATTATTTGAAACATTGGGATAACACCATTTCTGAACAATGGAAGCTCAGATGAAGAAAGGTAGAATATAGGACATCTGTACAGCCAGAAGTGCCAAAGATTGACTGGTGGTGTACATGGCAGATTGTTTAGCCCTAACAAAAAAAACCAAACCAAAACAAAAAAGGACAGATAGAAAATAAATATTTCCTACAATATACTAAGTAGCATTAAATTGCATCTACTCACTGACAATAATTGACCAACATAAATTTCAGCTTTCATGAAGACAAATATTTTATTTAGCTTTACTTTCAATTGAAAATACTCACAAAATTAGCCAGTTCTAGCAAGTCTCCTCTCTGTTCCAATTTATGGCCTTATTACCATCATTTTTCATGCTGATGAGCAGTTATGTAAACTGGCTCATTTTTTTGTAATCTGAAAGATTTGTGCAACTGTTTTGCAATATGAAGAAGGGGCTGCAGTCTAATCCATGAGACCTGGGTTGGATTGACTTCAGTGCACATTTGCAGATGTTACTTTTATATGAACAAAGGTTGCAGGATCAAATTTTTCCTGGAAGGGGAAAAGGAGCAGAGTTTATTGGGAATATGATCCTGATAGGCAATTTTTGTAGCTCAGAAAGATTTCCTGGTTTTATAATAACGGTTTATGATGGGCTTTATGTCCTTTAAAACAAACAAATCACCCTCTAAAACATTGACTTTTTGCCCATGAATGGAAGTGACAAGGCAATGGAACACATGCCAAAGACTGCAGCCCTCTTGGGCCTGAAGGGATATTTGTCCTCTGTCCCTGTTTGCAGGTAGGAATACAAGCCAAAGACTGTCCAAAGTCTCTGGAAGAGCTCCCATCAGCTTCCTAAGAGAATAAGCAGCATTTTATGTGTATGTCTTGAATAATTCTGAAATTTAGTGTGTTTCCCTTTGGATTTTTAAATTATTTTTTGGTTTCTAAGTTACTGTATCATCATCTCTTGATTACAGACATTTTTAAAAATGTTACCATGGACAGAGGCATTTGACTACTTGATTAAACGTCCTTACTATCTTGGTAATGGAGAAGAATATTTTTTTCTGGATAATAACATTAGTTCAAAACAATCATGAAGGGACACAATGGTGTTTTGAATAAGGGGCTACCCTCAAATACAGCAAACCAGAATAATGATCTGCTCAGCAGCTGTACCAGTACCATTGTTATATGAAATAGGGTGTCAGATAATAACCTCCACAGGAGATGTCTTTTGCTATACACATGTTAAATACAAGTTTTTTATTTTGTTCAGGTTCAAAAATGCTACATTTTGACCATCTAGTTGCATGAGAAAAAGAGAATATTCTCTTTTATGGCATATGACAGTTCAGACTGGGTGTGGAACCTTGCAGTTATCTACAGTGTCATACTGGAAAGTGAAGAGAAAATGTAAACACTGTGTTAAATTAGTGTAAAACTGCATGAAAAAGATGAAAAAGCAAGCCTGGAGCCTGATTCTGTCAGTTATTTGCTGCCTGTAATCCCAATGACAGTTCTTGCTGCATAACAGGCCAGTTCTAGCTTTGAGGCAATAAAAAAGGCTCAGTCTCATGAGTGTTCATATTGTTAATTAACATGATTCTTAGTATTATTATGTTTAAGAGATTACTTGTAGTTATTCTGCTTCTCTTTGTGACAGATAGCTGTCTGTGGACTCTCAGGCAGCTTGCATAGCTTCTTGTTACAAATATGCCTTTGAGAAGCTCCCTTTCTGCACTGGAAAAGCTCTGCCCATTTGACTGTGCAGATGTAGCTGTGCAGTTTTCATTCTGACACAAGTTCATACCTCAATAAGGCACTCAGTTTTTCTCATGAATCATAAGATTTTTTTCTCTTCCCGCCGTCTCTTGCTAATGGACTCTTGAGAATGTTCTCTTACTGAATTCCACAATCTTGCTCAGAAGCTTTCCTTGGGAGGGAAGTCTATCAGATACCAAAATCACTGGCTTTTTGATGGGATTTCTAGGTTGTGCTTCTGCCTGCATTGTGCTGTATTGCTTTGAGAACTTAAAAGTTTTTTATATTCTTAAAGGAATTAATTATTTTTCTCTTCATTAGCCCAAAAACAAAAGAAAGAAATTACTTCCTCAGTTTCAAGGACTGATATCAACGAGAATTCCTGTATATATGTTAGGTGTTTTGTGACCTCTGTAGGGTATGCAGGAGAAAATTTCTCCCTGCAATATTAAGATGGCCTGTTTCACTGTTTTTCAAATCCTTTGTTTAGACTTGTCCCAGCCTCTGTGAAAAAGATTTGCCAATTAAAAAGGATTAGTAGACAGATGCTGGAGATATGTACTGTGCATTTATTTAGATATAGTCCAGAAAAACTTTAGATACTAGAAATAATCAAATGAGGTTCAATTGTCTTAATAGTTATATTTTCTTACTATTCTTTGCTTCTTCCAATCTTCACAATCTCCTATAATCAATCTCACTGCATTCAATTTGAAAGTGTGTCTTACAGTATCTTTTTCACAGATATGCTATTTTTTCTGCGAGCATCCCAATGCAAGAACAAGATTTTATCATTCACTAAGAGATCCTTCCTTTATTTTTAAGAAAAAGGAAACCCTCCTTCTAAATACTACTGTAATAGAAAACAATAGTATCAAAGAGCAAAGCGTTTTGTGTTGGAGAGAAAAGGCTAGTCATAAATGCGTTTCATTGTCCAAAGACAAGTTTTGATGTGTGGGAGAGGAGTCACACTGTACCCAAAGACAGTTCCTGATCCAGGCCCCAGTGTTGCTCATCCCAGCTCCTTCTGTCCTATTGCCAGCCTCAAGAACAACTAACTATGCTCTGTATCTTTCACTGCTGCTGTCACTTGGTTGTGCCAGTTGTCTGAGGGCGGTGTTTTAACAATTTGCTACTTTGCTCATGTTAATCAAGGTGTTTTGAATGTGTCTAGTGGCTTGTCATATGTCCGTACTGAGACTGAGCAACTTCGGTGGCAACTGGTTTCCAGAAAGGGGATGTTTTCCAAAAGCTGCCTCATTAAAGCTACTTGGGTTAGGTGTCTAGGTTCTGCTTTTTAGTTTTAGAAAGAGGAATCTTTCAATGATTATTGAATTTAGTGCTGAAAAGTCCAGCTGCTCTTGCAGGGGTTTTCAGTCCTCCAAGCTTTTATATCTGGAAAGGTCTTAAGTATTTTCAGGAAAATGAGGATCTGTGGATTCAGGGATGCATGTCTAATTGATTAACAAGCTGGGAAGCATTAAGAAAATTATCACAATAACAGTTACATGAAGTTAAAAATACTAATAGAGTTGTTGCTTTGTATTATACGCAAACTCTGTCATTTGGGCACTTCCCTTTCTAAGCATCTCTCCCTTTTTTGGTAGTGGCTAACTTATTTAAGTCTGATGGGCAACTTGATTGAAATAGGCCAAAGCTACTCTCTCATAAAATTTGACTTTTACCATTAAATCTAATATAGTCTTGAAAAAATATTCTAGGATCAGTTTTTCTAAGGCTCATAGATATGCTGTTCTTTTTTTTCACCACAGAACAGTTAAGTGAATACTTCTGTGATTTTTAAGAACTTCCTACTAAATCTTCCCCAGATAACTTTTGCTTTTTAATGACTTTTCAAAGTATAGGCAATTTTGGAAAAGTGAGGAGTTGAAGATGTAACACTTTTTCCCTTAGCCTTGCATAATATGAAGAAGTTAGCTCAAAAAAGGCATGGTATTTGGAAAAATAGGATTAAAACTAAAAGTGAAAAATACCTACTAACCTGATAGGACTTAGTCTTCTACATCCTGTGGAAGAGGAAAATATAGGAACCAAATTTTGACATTTATTTCAATTTTTTGTTGAATTTAGCATAAAAGTAATCCCCTCTGAAATAGCAGTAAGCTCTGATATAGAACAAAATCAAAATTTTATTGAAAAACAAAGAATAGGTTGAAAGAATGTTTAATCTGTTTACCTGTAAGCTTGAAATCAGAACAAAAAAAAGGAAATATTTTAGTGGGTTTTGATACTATGATTCTGACTTAGATTAAGAGCTCTTGGTGCAGTGTTATTGGTTAACTGGCCTGTGCCAATGGTTTAAGGATAGGAAGCCAACTCAGTGTATTATTTTAGGGGAAACAGTAAATAATGTTAAATCATACTCAGTTTTCCTAATTCCTCTGAAGTTTTGCTAGTAAAGTGCAATCAGTGTTCAATACAATCCTCACCTGACTCTGAAGGAGTTTGGTCAGCAGGATGATTCCTGGAGTTCTCTGTCACTCTGAAATACCAGAACAATCTTAGATAGCGATAATAGTGCCTAGGTTTGTTAGAGAAATTAGGTGACTTTGGCTCCCTCAGCAGTCAGTGAAGCACTTAGATGAACCAGTCTGGAAAGGTTCATCCCCAGGTGTCTCATAAGTCAACAATTAAACAAAAAAAGAAGCCTGGATGACTACTTTTGAAAAAATACTTCTGTTTTATGTAAATAAAGTCAGATGAATATTCTTACTGTTGCTCACTTAAGTAGTTTAAAATTTCCACTAGCCCTGCTGAAATTGCTCAAATAAGCAGAGCCAGACTTGGTCCCATATGTGGGCCCAAGTGGTCCCATATGTGGGCATAGCAGCAGCAACAGCAGCATGGTGGTTGATTGGAAAGAGTCATTTGCTAAACTTTTCGACAGAAATATGGATTTGTTAAGATATACTTGGATTTATTTAGGTGTCATCGTAATCAAGGTGCAATGTTTCAATTCAATGTATTTCAAAGCTGAAAATGTTAAAAAGTGATTTGAACATCACTAGATGTTTCAAAAAGCCTCTTCCGCAATTTAAGAAAATATTTCTAGCTATTTCATTGAGTCTTCTAACAACAGGGTATTTATCACAAGACCATGATACTGAGCAAAATATATCAAATCCAACTGAAATGTAGGGCTAGAGGCATTGAAATGCCAGTCCAGTTGTTCATATTCCACTATTCTGTACTAACAAATCATAGAATTACAAAATGGTTTCGGTTGGAAGTGACTTTACAATTCATCTAGCTCCAACCCCACTTCCATGGGCAGGGACACCTTTCTTTCACTAGAGGAGGTTGCTCAAAGCCCCACCCAACCTGACCTTGAACACTTCCAGGAATGGAGCATCCACAGCTTTTTTAGGCAACCCAATCCAGTGCCTCACCCCCCTCACAGCAAGGAATTTCTTCCCAATATCTAATCTAAATCTACCCTCTTCCAGTTTGTGACCACTATAAAAGTTCATCTAACATGGTGCAGTGCTGTACTTCATTCAGTCTTTAAATTCAAAAATACTCTTTAAAAGGGTTTCTGAGTCCTTTGCTATTCTGCTGTGCACGACAGTTCTGTTATACATTTCAATGCATTGTTCTGATTGAACACTCTTATTTGAAGATCATGTCTTCCCTGTCTTGTAATCTATTTTGCATGTTTTCTATGAAAAAGTGCTATTTAGATAATGAACACTGTTACAAATATGTTGAGCATTTTAGGACACAGTGTTAGATCTTAATAATTTATTATGAAAGAATTGTGGCATATTTGTAGTATTTAATTTTGGGAATGAATTGGTCTTGCAATACCTGAGGAGAAAGCTGACATGCAGGAGAGCACTAGGGAGTATTTAATTTTTGGGAGCCCAATATGCAAAGAAGTGCCTGGTGGTACCTTTGGAAAAATGTAGTTATTGTCAGTGAGGTATTTTAGGCATTCATCTTCAATTTTGGATGCCAAGTCACTTTGAAAAATTTTAAACCATTTTTTTCCCTAAGTTTGAGTAATAGTTAAAATACTTCGTTGTTCTCACATTTATATTAATCTCCCAAAAGTAGCAAACAATAGGAGTAGGAGAAATGGCTTCAACTTGTGCCGGGGCAGATTTAGATTGGCTATTAGGAAAAATTCCTTCATTTGAAGGTGAAGCATTGGAATAGACTGTCCAGAGAAATGGTGGAGTTGCTGTCCCTGGAGGTGTTTAAAAGAAATATGGACACAGCACTTGGGGGAAATTGGGAGTGCTGTTTTAATGGTTGGACTCAATGATTTTACAGGTCTTTTCCAACCTAAATGATTCTGTGACTCTATGATTTATATTAGAAGTAATATTATTATATTGTGTCTGTGAAGAAAATGAAGTAGCTTGCATGTTTATGTGCTTCCAACTGTGTTATACTGAAAGATGTAATTTTCAGTGTTAATTGGCCTAAACTAGAAGGTAGTATTTATGCACACATCAGCTTATGGTGTCTGGCATTTCATCAGGGGTACATGTGTGCCCATTATCTTACTAAACATAGCTGTGTTTTTTCAGAACTGAGCCAGACCAATGTAAAGTGTGAAAGTATGTAGACCAAACTTTTGTATGACAGCTTTGGCTTTTATTTATACTGGATCTCAAAAACATGCCAAGGGAGTAATTTTGAGGACAATGGATCTCTAACCACGGGGGGACAGCATGCAGAGTAAATTGCAAAATTCTTTTTAGTGACTATACTGCTCCTAGTGGTTTAGACTGAAATACAATCAGTTATGCAGTATATCAATAATTAGTAAATTTATGCCAAAAATTGACATAAGAAATTAAAACATAGAAGTTTTTTAGATTCTGTGCAGAAATACAAGAATTATGTCACTATGGAAGAAAAAAAATTTGGTGTTTCACATGAAGATACTGCAATAGTACCTCACTTTAAACAGCCGACTTCATGATGCTCCATACAGTTGTTATATGAAAATGCAGATTTTACAGCATATTGAACATGCTAGTCTCTCCTTTATTAAAGAGTCAGAGATTATACCAAGAGAGCTAATTTCTAGATGAACTAGGCCAAGGATTTCAGATTTCAACTACTAAAATTCAGCAACCTTGCAGGACTACTCTGAAACTCCAGAAAGGCTTGTTGTAAGATGCTTTGATTGTTGATACCCAGATCTAAGGAGCATCAAAGTCATGAAAGGGTCTTCATTAGGTTTAACATACTTTAAGGCAAAACAGCACTTATTAGACTAGAAAGAAGTATTGACTTATCTGATTTTCCATTAGGCAGTTTTCAAAAGTATATCTGTCAATTATTTATAAACTCTTCAGAAAGAGAAAAATGGATGAGTGGATAAAAAGTTCAAACCAATTTGGACAAAATTTTATTTCCCACAAATGCGTACAAAAGTGCATATCCAATAAGGTGGTTAAGTGTGCATGTTGCTTTGTTGTCATTGTCATCTACAGGCTCTGTGGTGGTCTCAAAATAGTTTCAAATATGGGAGGACTGGAGATGATTGGTCATTTCCCATGGGTTACTGAAGGAATTCCAACCACTTCCTAAATGTCAGTCACTTCAGAAATTGTTATAAACAAAGGCATCCATGTGCACATGCAATCTAGCAGGTTTTCATTACATAGTTTATCAGAATGCTCTTCACCTGCATTGTGTTAGAGGCTGGATGTAAGCTGTGTGTCAGCTGAGGAGATGTAAAAACCAAAACCGGATGTGTGTTCAAAATGTGACTCCTGCTTCGGGCAGTCACGAGCAGTATCATGCTTCCAAGTAAATACAAAGCAATTCTGTATACTGCTTTTGTGTGATGGACATGCAGTCTTCTCAGAAGGTCTGTATTACACTGTTCACCAGATTCCTTTGAAGTTTTATTCATCTCTTCACCTGAGAGTTATATTAAAATTTTCACGTCTTTTCTATCTGTCCTTGGTTCAAAATGTCAAAAATGTTATCCTGCCTTGTGATTTGCTACTTCTGGTAGATTAATTTACAGGATTTCTTCTTTTCTTTTGTTTTACACATGGGTAGTTCCAGAATAGTTATTTTCTGCTTTACATCACTGTGAAGCAGATGTAAAGCAGAAAATAACTATTTATGGAGCTGTGAAGGGTGTGCCTCAGACAACACCAAGCACATTCCAAACCAGCTAAATCTGGTTGGGAATTTTTTGGTAATGCCTTTTATTTTCCCCTTCAAGAAATGTTAGTTTGTCAAGGGTTTTCTATTTTGACATAAAATTAAATCTGGTTTTCTGCTAGTTCAGTTGGCAGGTTGTGGATCCAGGGATTGTGGGGGCAGTCTGGGAGCCCTTGGAAAAAGTTCTCCTTGGCTCCCACATTTCCTGCTGTAGTTCCAAACTTGTAGGAACCAGCACTCAGCTCTCAGCTCTGCAGAGGGTAGCTTGGGAACCTGCAAAATGTCCTTTTGGCTGAGATCTGCAGGCTTCCTTCTGCAAAATTGAATGATACCACTTTTGCCATGTTTTCCAAGGCCTTTGAATCTCACCCTCAGCTTGGGAATTGAGAGATGTTCAGAACCCAACAGGGATGTTTGAGCTTCTTGGAGAATTGGTTTTACAGCTGTAGTTATGAGAGAGCTCATGAATAATCAGAAGTAGAGAGGAAAAGGAAGCTGAGTTAAGCCAGAAAGGGTCTTCTGAGCTTAGAAGATGGAGATATTAATTCAGTTTATTTAAAACCAATTTTTTGAAGTGGTTATTTCAAAGTAATTTTTCCTCTCAGGCGAGGCTTTTAAAAATTGATCTTTCTGAGACTTTACAGATACAAAATTTTGCAAAGCAGAAAAATCTCCTTTTTAACAGCTCTGCTCCTGCTGACAGAGGACTGTGTTCATCTTCTAATTCAGTGCCACACTAAAGCTCTCTTGATGGAGCCTGAACCCTGAGCAGATGATTTTTCTCCTGTGCTTTGTTACAGTATTTTAATCCCCAGGTGCTTGGGCCATGCATTCATCACATTTTCCTAAGGTTCACTCTGGGTAGTTCTTGACATGAACATATCAACAGCCAGCTGCAGTGATGATTGAGAGAAATTATGGGTTAACACATGTTTTGAGAGGAAGATACTCCAGTACCCAGAGATTTTCTCTTTTTTGCAGGTGCTAACTTGAGTTCAATATTTCAATAGTGAGCACATGACCACTACACTCCTTTTCAAAGATAACTGCTTGATTTTTATAATAATAATTTATTTTTTGTTTTATAAAACACTTCAATAAACTTATTCTCTCCCTTAAAATAAATAAACTGGGAGAACTGGTGTTCAATTTACTTTTTGGTCAGAACATTAGGTTTTCTGGCTCACATATCACCTTCTAAAAATCCACTGATGTGTAGGTATAGTTACAGCTTTAGCTGAAGACCTGAGCTGGAGGAATTAACCAGGTGTTTGCTCACAATTTTTCAAGAATATCATTATGTGAACATCCCTGTTACAGGGCACAGTGAGACTTCCATGCAGCCAACAGAGTCAGGGCACCTTGAACATACGTAAACCACTGGTAGGTACAGTGGTTCTTGGCCATCAAATACAGAGAGGGATCTAGTGGGATGGGTAACAAATTCAGAGTAACATCACCATTCCAGGGAGGCAGTCTATTAAATATAATGCTTTTTCAGTGAAACTCTTCTGCAAAGACTTATTTTGTTCTCTGGAGCTCTGAGTAGGGTGTGTGCCTGTACTGCATGTCATGTTAACCTCTGTCATCACACTGGGGCTTACATCAGTGTCCCTCATCTCTTGGATTGAATTATTTTCAAACTGGAAACAAGTTCAGTACTTTGTTCTGTCAAATCAATCAAAGTGTAATTTATTGCAGTATTGCAGCCTCTGGCTGCCTTTCTTGCAGTGCTGCTTTGCTGATGCCAGAGAGCTTGTTCTCATGTAAGTGGGGATAAATAAGCCTATTGCACTAGTGAGGAAGACCCATAAATCCCTGCCTATTTCTGAAAGCTAGTTCATCTTCCAGTCCCAGACAGACTGTGGTCACATTCTTTAGAGAGAGTAGAGTGTCGCATTTAAAATTGGCATTCTGCAGAGCATATCCAAAGTCAATAAATGGACTTCAATTTTTAAAGGTAACAATCTAATACTGATAATGGCCGGATCCTCCGTTTCTGGAATGTTATGAAAACCATAAAATCATTTGAGCCCATACAATTAACCTGTTTTAGGGTTGTTGTCTAGGAAGTGAATGGGAATAACTTCAAAATTTTCTTCCGAAATTAATTGACGTTTCATATCAGGTTCATATCCATGTTTTTGGTAGTAAGAAAGTAAAACTCTTCAAAAACCAAACCAAACCAAATCAAACAAAAAGAACACCAAAAACTAAAAACCACTAACCAACCAAAAAAAACCAACAAGCAAAAAACCACACCCAAACCCCCTCACACATGGCCATAGCCTCAGTAGGTAAAAATTTACATGGTAAATGTAAATTTGATTTCAATAAAGCTTTGAACATTTGTGGAAGTTTAGAACTGGGCTCAGTAAATTGCAGCCTCTGTAATGGGCTTATATGTGCATCAGTATCTCTGCTGTTATCCCCACTTTGTTTATTTCTGGTAATTCTGATTTGTCTTTGTATATTAATGAAGAAGATTATTATGAGCATCATCTTTCAGGAAGATTGTTTTGTATGTAATCAGGGAAAAAAAGCTGTGTAAATATCCTTCCTAATGAAATGGTAGGCAAGATCATACTGGAGTTCATAATCAACAATGATGCTAAAAAGATTCAATCATTCCCTTTTTTGGGGGGATTCACTGCACCTTTAACCTTAAATGTGTAAATGCTATGAAATTAGTAATGACAGGTTTTGAATCAGAAAAATGAACTGTATCTAGTTGAACAACAAAATATCTGGAGTGTTGGAAGGCTGGCATTATCCAAAGAAAAACAGATTTTTTTTTAAGTCATTTTAATCACATCAGTCATGTTGCAGCAAGGAATGCAAATATTCATATACTACAGATTGAGGCTGCTCTGAAATGTTCTGACAATCTGTTAGGTTTTGAGTGATGTTTCAACCCTATCACTTGGGTTTTTTGTTTTGTTTGGTTTTGTTTTTTGGGTTTTTCTTCTTTTTTTTTATGACTATAAAAAAACACTACTCATCTCTGTCACATGCTGCACAGGATAAAAAGCCTTTCAGTTTTCTTAACAAGAATCAGACGGCCAGGGTGCTGCTGGAACGCAGAGAATATGCCACTGTCTGTTCAAAGTACAGCTTAATGAGCCAGACTAAACACAGTGGACAATAGAGCTGTGGGGGGAAAGGGCTTCTCGTGGATCTGTGGATCAGCTGCAGCTTTAACATCTAACTAGTTTCATTTTTCATCTTTGCAAGTTCCATTTCCCTGTTTTGTTGGTATAAACTGCATTTCAATGAGCGGACTTTCCTGCCTAGGTGATGGTACGGTGTGCTTTGAACAAGGATGTCATGGATTTCGCTGGGAATAATTCCTGTGTTTCTTTTTCTCTTCCATAGTCACGACCTATTCCCTCACACCTTACTTCAGCAGTTGCAGAGAGTATCCTGGCTTCCGCCTGTGAGAGTGAAAGCAGAAATGCTGCAAAAAGGATGCGCTTGGATAGACAGCAGGTACTGTGCTCTTTGGGGGTCTGCCACATCCATATTTATCAGTGCACTGGACTCATTTACATAGGGTGCCATGCAGAAGGGTGGTGCAGTGCCTTGTATGCTTCTTGCTAGCGAGATTAATTAAAATACAAAAGCTGTAGTTTTTTTTAAATGAATACACAAGCATGTCTTTGTCTATATTTACATAAGCCATGTCAGAGTGTCTAATACATTTGTAATGTCCAGCTGGATAAAGCTATATATTTACTTTTTGATAGCTGTAGATTTTCAGAGCATAATGTGTAATGCCTGTACTAGAATTAAAAAGAACTGAACATAGAGTGGATATAATGCACATAAATAATAGAAATGGTGCATGTGTCCATGAATCAGTGTATTTATTTGTGCACATATTCTCTTTGAAAAAGTGTATGCATTTTAAATAGAAGGTGAAATATTATTATTGACTGAAAATAGCTATTTGCCTGAAACAGAGAAGTTGCAATGCTGTATAACAAAATTAACTTATTAGTGAGTTTTTAAAGCTTTTTTTTTTTGTGTGTGTGTGTGTGATTATTCACTTTTTGTTGTGCATGTTACAATTTTATTGCCTTTAATTTTCTGTAAATTACATGTTTTCTTTCAGTTTTTAAAAAATCTAACTGGTAGTTCATTCCAGGCTTTGATTATTTCCTCACTCCACAGATACAGTGAATGTCTAACATTCATATTACAATGACTATTATGCTTTATTTCTCTTCGTGATTGTAACAAAGTAAAAATCTTAGTGATATCTCATGTGTTCCAAAATGTGCTTCTGTCATATCTGATGAATTTTTATTTTGTGGAATAGAACATTTTTTAAAAGAACATTTTCCTTTTATGCATAGTCCATTGAGTTCTTTCAGGTCATGCCCTAACTGTATAAAAGATTACTACTGCTCTAGTTAGAAAATGGGTAGTTTAGGATCTGAGAGTGTATGTTGCTATTTCTTTTTGCTCTGATATTTTTTGCTAGTATTTTCATTATTGTGCTACATTTGCCTTAAGATTTACAAATCACATGAGATGTCAAAGCACTGTAATACTAAATATAATTTAGTTTAGAAGCAGTGCTCATTCAGATTGTGCAAGTTTTATATTCTCTCATTTTCTCTCTGATTTTTCAGTAATAATAAAAAGAAAAGCTACAAAGTCAATGTGCTCTTAGCCCAAGGGGAACTAGAAATTACTTGCACAAACATCAGTTACTTTAATTGCACAAAACTAGTGGCTCAATCCCTTGGTCCAGCCAGGGTGAGGCAGAGTTTAAGTGATTTGAGTGAGAATCCCATAATGCTCCTCAGGGAGCCAGAGACCTGTTGAAACAAAAATCAATATTTAAAGGGTACTCAGAACTAAAAAACCCATATTAATAGGATTTTTTTTCTTTTATTTGTAGTACTATCACGCAAGGACTTGATAACATCTTTGAGGGGAGAGGCATATCTTTACTTTTCATTACAGAATTAAAAATCTGTAGTCAGAATATCTCCCAACTGATTGCCTTAATTGCAATGGTGATGTTAAAGCAGCAAAGCTGCCTATGAACAATGGGTGTTGGTTTCTGCTTCCTTCAGCTCTTCGCCCTTTTTGCCAGTGAGTTCTGGGAACACAGTGGAATTGCAAATAGCACCAGCCATTTGATTCAGCAAGTAGTAAATTATCTGAGCTGGTGTAACTTTGGTGCTTGCAAAACTACTTGTGAATTCAGGGCAGAGATGCTGAGCAGATATACTGAACATGCTGGAAAAAAATATAGCAGTGTGTGTTAGGTAGCTTCATAAAATTTAGTAAGAAATTTAACATTCAGGGTGGAATAGATAAGTCATTAGAGAAGGAGAAAACCTTGGGTTTAGCCCCAGTTCCATTGAAATGAAATTATTTATTCTGAGGATGGGAAATTAACGAAGTAGACTGAGAGCACAGCATTCCAGAGTTTTTCTGAGTGTGGTATTTAATGGACAATAGTGTGCTTAGTTCATCTGCTGAGATGAGAACTGGATCTGTATCCTCATATGCAGAGAATGCGACTAATAGGTAAAAGGATTCTATTTTGCTTATTCTTCTTAAGTTACTATTAAATTTCCTTCACTTTTCTTACATATATCTAAAATGTTATATTTTCATTAGATTTTTTTCTTAAACAGAAAGATTGGAAAAGTTCAGTTCATCATGTTGTTTTGTTATTCTATAGCTCTTTAAAAAAAAAAAAGTGCGCCTTGTTTTCAGACAGGCTTTGAGGATGCCAGTGAAAACTTGGGAGGGAGAAAGGGGAAATAAGATAAGTAAGATTTTGATGATGAAAATTAACACTTCATAAATTATATAAAGAGATTTTAAAATTGAAAATAAGCATTAGACAGTCCTGGAAAGTAGACTGTCAAGAGGATCTGGCAAGGGCACTCATTCAGCACTTCCCCTCAGAGATGATAGAAGCATCGCATCAAGGCTACTTTATTCTTGCATATAGTACAGTGAAATTCTGCCTTTTGTGTTCCAGACAGGTGATCTGCCTCAAAATGAGATGTGGCACTCAGTGCCATGGTCTAATTGATGTGGTAATGTTCTTGTGACAGGTTGGACCCGATGATATCAGTGGGCTCTTCCAATAGAGCCTACAGGGCTCTGTAATTCTGTAATTTGTATCCCTACCACCACCTTTTTCAGAATATTGCCCATAAATAATGAATTAATTAAGAACATCATGAGTGTTATGCCCATTCCTGAAGCTAAGGTAAAACCTTGCAGCCTCCTGAACTTCTTTTCTTATCTTATTCCCTTTCCTTTTCTTCTCCAATTTTCCTTCTCTCCCTGACACAACACAGGCCTTGAGGAGGAAGTTCTGAGTATCTTGCATGTATGTCCCTTATGGAAGTCCATTTGTTAAAAATGACATGAATTTCCAAATTAAATGAGTTTGTTGCCTACAGTGTTAATTTTAGCCGTGATTTGATGAAAAACCATCTCAATTATTGCTCAGCAGAAGTAAGCAGCTTAAAAGTCAAAACTAGGGACGTTTTAAGACCTCAGTTTTTTATAACAGATAGTGTAGGCCATGCTCATGAGTGTTTTCTGTTTCTTTCACAAGTATTAAATGTTAATGACTGGCTTTATATACCTACAGTCCCATGCCCCCATTTGTTTTCTCTTCAGAAGAAACCTCTCCTTGTGTGTATATGTCTCTACAGACACAAATACTTCATCTTATGGATTACTTTCCAGAAGTATTTCTAATAGCTGCAGTGATCTGGGGACAGTGTTAAGAGTGATAAAGACAAGTCTGAATAAGGAAGAAACCTTCTTCAACCTGTGTCTTAAGTTTCACCTATATGATCTTTGCATTTCCTAACTCAAGGCTGAAGATTTCTGCCAGAAAAAATCCAATCTTAAATATAAGTTAATGAAATCTAGTTTCACTGGCATCACTGACTTATTTTCAACATTGCTTGTTTTTCATTCCAGGAATTTATTTCTTAATGGGAAAATAAATGCTTTCTTGTCTTCCAGGAAACTAGTAATTTCCCAATACTGCAACAATAATTTCCCAACTGCAACAATAAAAGCATTGTCAGTTTGTGAGACTTCTCTTTAAAAAACATCAATGTATTTGCTAGGCTGTGGTAGCTCAGACTGTAATGCTTGGGCTGTCTGACTGTGTTAGATGTTACTCAAGTGCTCTCTTAAGCTCCAGTGCATTTTCATTATCTTGAGATCAAGGACTGTTTGGTTGGCCAGCAGCTTTAGTGTTGAGAAGTTATATATTTGATACCTATTACCCAACTGAAGAGTCCTGTCACTTCCACCTTTAAATTCTGCCCAGTACCAAAAATAATTTATTCTTCTGCACAATTTTTATAGATTTATATGCTGAAATTGTCTAGGTTTACTGGTAGTACTGCTGAACAGTGAAATGCTTGTGACACTGGGCTAAATTTGGCTGATCTTTCACAGTCCAAATCAGGAAGATGGCACAGAGGCAATGAAGAGCTTTTGTGTCTCATTACAAAACACCTCTGTTGAGTCTGGATACTGAAAAATAGTAGCTCTTTTGAATTTTAAACACATTTTTGATCAGAGTTGATGAAAAATTCTGAAACAATAATTGAATCAACCTTACATGATGTGCTTCAGTTAGAGATAGAAGAGGCATTATCTGAATCCTTAAGGTTTTCTGTGCTACTTTGGATATTCTCCTGGGATAATCCTTCAAGATCCTTATTACATCTCTAGCAATATTTGGTATGAAGCAGTTGCATTTAGTGGAGGCTCTGAACTACAATGAACAAGGGAGTAATGTAACAAAATAAGTAGAGCTAAAATGCAGCCCTTTTCACTTGTATTCATTGCATATGGTGAACAATATAACCATTCTTCTTTTGCCATGCTCTTCCCTTTACAAACCAAATTGTGTCTTGGTTGGACAAAAGAAGAATGGTTAAATAAATATAAAAATCTGAGAAAAGCCATCCTGTCATTATGTCCTGGGCAGTGAGCAGAGGGCAGGATGCCTGCTTTATGTATTCCAGAGACCTTGGTCATGTGGCTCGATTGGTTGTTGATCACAAAAATGGAAGTTTTATTCTTAAGAGCTGAACAATTGCCAGTCTCTGCTTCTTCCAAAGAGATAAGTGAGTGCTGTGCTTTTTGTAAAACCCCAACATGAAAGTGTGGAGCAGGACTGGGCTGTGGGACTCTGGAGAAAGTGAAGGTGGGTTAGTGTTGCTATTGTTCCATCTGAAATTAAGGAAAAAACCCCAAAAACCAATTAAAAGTCTTCAAAGAAAGATGTAAGAGTAAACAGTAATTTATATATAGTATGCAAGAGCACCTGCCTCTTTATTTTCCCTACAGAAGATGAACTAGATGGAATCTATCTGTGGAAAACCACGTAAGAATGGTAGTAGGAAGAAATGCCTTCCCCTTCATTTGGACACAAGTGGTTTTTTGTAAGAGCTAAATTTTGGTGGTTTTTGGTTTAGAAATTATACTTTTTGCGTGCTGTCATGTTGCAAAATTTATGAATGAGCATTTTTCTCTAATTGAAATGAGTAGTTTTTGGCAATCAAGACAAAATGTCAGCACTTGGGAATGAGGAGGGAGGATGAATATAGGAAAGCAGGAAAAGAACTGAATCACAGAGTAATATGACTGTAGAAGTATATGAACCTTTTTATGGACATGTCATGTATAGTTAGTTAGATCATTTAGAAAATTGATGTTGCTTCATTCACAACATGTTGATTTGTACCAGTTAGGAATCTGGACCTTTGAGAATACATTGTTATATTTGCAGATAGAATAGTGGTCCCATATGACTGCAAAGCCAGTGGCCTGGATGCTGTACTGGATTCAATCCATGTCATTTTAGCCATTTGACTCCACTTCAGTGACTAATGTCATGGAAAAGCTGCAATAGCATGCACAGTTTTTTGATCAGTCAAAGGAGGGAGCTACATACACTTCTTTCATCCTTATGCCCCAAGTAATTGGACATGCAATATGTGATTCTATTGCAGATACACAGCAAATGACAATTGAGCCCAAGAAAAACTTAAGCTCAGAGGAAAATGAAAGTTATTGTTATCTAACATATTTCCCATCCTAAAAATGGCATTTCTCACTCAGGGCTGGTGCTCTTTAAATTAGTAGTCTCTTCATGGAATGCTTGTCTGTAAATAATTTATAGAATATACATGATGAGAAAAAGTTATTCTGCATTTAATTTTTTTAAAAATATGGGTTTAAAAGGTACACTTTCCTTTCATTCCAGTGACTACATGAAAATAGCAGTAGTCAGACAACTTTATAGTCTGATAAAGGTGTTGTCCTCACAATACACTGACCTGATGTGCTAGCCTCAGTTAAAAAAAAAAAAAGCCTTTGTTTATTTGAGCTTCTCAAGTTGACAAGGGCAAGTCTATGTTCACTGAGTATTATGCTCTATGATGCTATGAAACAGTTCTTTGTGATAAACACTGAATGCATTTTTTTAAAAAATCTCTCTTTGAGATGACAGCGGTAATTTTTTTACTATGCTGTGACTTGTAACCAGACAAATTAAATATCAGTAATCATTGTGGGGAGGAAGAGATAATTTAATTATCCTAAACTGTATGAGGAGCAGCTGAGGTTACTTGTTCAGCCTGGAAGAGGAGACTGAGGGGAGACCTCACTGCAGTTACAGCTTCACTACAAGAGCAAGAGCAGGGGCAAGCAATGATTTTTTCTCTGTGGTGATCAGTGCCAGGACCAGAGGGAATGGCCTGAAGTTGTGTCAGGGGAGGTTTAGGTTGGAAATTAGAAAAAAGTTCTTCACCCAGAGGGTGTTTGGGCACTGGAACAGGCTCCCCAGGGAAGTGGTCACAGCACCAAAGAAGTGTTTGGACAATGCTCTCAGGTACATGGTGAAACTCTTGGACTCTTAGAGTCTGTGCAGGGCCAGGAGTTGAACTCAATGATCCTGATGGGTTCCTTGCAACTCAGCTTATTCTGTGATTTTGTGGTAAGTTTGCAAATAGGCACTTCAAACACATCTTTCTCAGCTGTTTTTGTTTTGGGGGATAAAAGCAAGGAAAATCTAAAGTTTTCAGTGACTATGCTGTTAAGGATATTGTAGCATTTTGTCGTTTTAACAATATTGCTTTTATCTGTTGGAGGAGTAGGAATAGGTGGCTATTAGGTTTCTGACAAATGAATTATGGCCTAGACACATATGCTGGGAGCTGACCTAACATTTGACTCGGGATGTTGTCATAGCAGCAACCTGAATAGAGCAGATTGGTACAAGTGCTGGTTGCAGAACTGGATACAGGTTCTGTGCTAATGCAATATATCTGAATATTAATAAAAGTGCACATGTACTGCCACTAGGAAATCACTGCTATGGTGCGTCCTTCTGTTTATATCTAATTCCTAATTTTTTTAAAAAAATTGAGGTTTGTGAGGAGATGTTGCTGATCTGCCTCCACCAATTTCTGGTGCTGTTTTGCTGCATGTAATAGGGGGTTGACATAAAGAAATACTCTTCGAGCACTGTTTTATTAACAAAAATAACATCTGGCTACTGCAGCCCAGGAGCAGTTTGTGTTTTGATTAAGAAGAAAGGAAATTACTGGTGGACAAATTACCAGTAATTGTGAAACTGCTTTGGTAGAAATGAATTAAAAATCTAAATTGCAGTCTAAATTGCAATCTAAAAATCCATGCAGAGGGCATGGACCTCTAATGCAAGATCACTGTATCTGGCTTTCAGCGGTGACTGGTAGGAGACTTTTAAACCTTCATATTTGGAGGACAGAGAGAATTTTGCAATTAATGCCCAGCTTCTAAATCTTGACACTGAGGAGTTTTCTCATGTATTAACTTTCAGAGAGCAGGAAAGAAGGAAGAAAGATATACATTTGTGTCCTTGATTGTGTGTTGTTGTCTTTCCTGATCAATACACTTCCCAGGAGGAAGGAAAAAATTGTATGGTATTAAATTTTTGTCTTTCTCTCTTTTCTCTTTCTAATATTCTATTATTTATAGTGGCAATATAGGGTAATATATTGTATGGGCCAGATTTGGACAACACTGGTCACAGAAAAGGGAGTTATGCAAAAACATCTCCCAGCTGATGCTGAAGGATGCCCTGCTGAGGCAGTGCTGCTGTGGCAGAAAGCTGCAAATGCAGAGGGAGCACAAAGAAGAGGTTTTGTGTCAGGGGGATGGCGTCCTTGTCACAGCTATTCAGTATGCAGGGAGAGCACATCAACTGTACATCCTAGTAAGAGGTGGAGGAGAAAGCATCAGGAGTTCCCTTCCTTTTGGGTTTCATGGAGCCTAATTTGCTCTAGAGGATGGAAGAAAAAGGGCACTTGATCCAAGTGGCAGCTGTGCAGAGGGATAGGGCCATGTCCTACCTCTGCTCTGTATTTATGTAAGACCTGAAAAATTCCAGCTGAAAGTGATTTTTGCTTCAGAATGGGAGGTTTTTGGAGTCTTAGAAAATAGCAAAAGGAAGCAGATGGTTCACTTAACATAAAGCAAACAAATAGAAATCAGAATCCCAAAATCCACAAGAGGCAAATGTCACTTAACTTGCAAAGAGCTCAATGCCTCTTACTTACTACAGAAGATTTATTAGTAATAGCTTTTTGTGCTCAGACATCTCTTTGTGATTTGCTATTTAATAGGGATGAGAATGACTTCTGTACTTCAGTACTTTATCCTTTTTTTATCTGCATTCAGAATTATCACTAAGATGACTGTAATGCCCTTGGATACTCACACTCCAGTTTGCATTTCAGGCCTTGTCCACTCCCATCATTTCTCCACCTAGTGATTATTTTACTTCAAGGTTGGTTGTTGGTTTGTTTTTGTGGTTCCAAATGATAGCCCTTAACCACTGAGGCAAAAAATGTTATGCAGGCACCGTTTAGCTGCATGTGGATTATTGTCAGGAGATCAAATTATGTACAAGTATGGGGAAGCTTAGCTTCCTACCCAGAATGCACTGGCCATATTGTCAAGGGGAAGAAAATAAGTGGTATGCATTGTAATTTTAAATCCTGCTGCCTTTCAAGTCAGTGGCAAAATTCCTGGTTTCAGCAGTGCTGGATAGGGCTCTGTCATTAGCAGATGCAGCTGGAGAGGATGCCAAATATCACAGGGCAGCCCCCCTCCCTCCTCACTCCAGACCAACCTACATTAAATTTGCTACATGCAATGGAAAGGAATAATGTGCAAGGCATGCAATTGCAAATAATTTCATGCCTTGGATTTTCAGTGAGGCCCTAAGGTGAAGAGCTAATTTTTCACCTCAACACAGAGATCATTAAATTAGAAAATGCTGTATTTTTCCAGGCTCTTTGTGCTGAGTGTGTGTAGTTGAATTTCAAGCTGCTGATTTCAGAGTATACTTTAAGGCACCCTGAGCTGCACCTAAGATCTTGAATGTGAAATTGATGTCAATGTAAATTTTCTGTTCTGGAGGTTGACAAAGCTGAAGGCTCAAAAATAGAATATTGTGTTGTTACTTCGACAGGAACTTTTAAGCAATCTTATCCCCCCTCCTACCATAGGTGGAATGAAAATGATCAGGGTTGGGAACAGCTTTCTTCCAGGTGTCTTTAACATTCTTTTTATGTCAGGGAGGCAGAAAAGGAAAGGCCAGTGAACGTGTAGATATAAGAGTTCTCTATTCACGTCTGAGGATCGAGGGCTTAGAGTCAGGACTTCTGTTCTCCCTGCTCCAGCCTTAAAAGCCAGGAATAGAGAGCATTTTTACTTATCCCTTCCTTTCTTGCCCTATGGCAAGAAGATATTAATTGTGAAGCATTTTCTTGCCTTTCAGATGTTTCTAGCATAGACACAGGTATGTATTTCCTTTCCTGTGTTTAGTTAATGACTCCATTGCACACACATCCCTGCCCAGAGCACAGGCAGGGAATAAGTTTCTGGTGAGTAAATCCCCATTATCACGCAGAGTTTGGGCCACTTTAATGACATCAACGCAAAGCCAGTGTGCATGAGCAAGCCCTTATTTTTCAAGAGAGGCAAATTCTGGTTTTGGTTATTGAATTCGATTTAGTAGGTTTGAGAGAGACATAAATTAATCCTAAATTCCAAACATCAGTTGCACAATGGATTCAGAAGTGTTCCTCAATTAGGAAATGCAGTTCTGCCCACAGAAAATACATGTACAAGTGAATGCACAGACTGCTTATGTTTGGTAGCAGGAACATGTTTGTGATTCAACAAATGGCTTGATGTCCTAAACTAAATTTAGAAACATATTTTTCTAAGAAAAAAATTAAACCTATAATAAGCTGTGGGAGCAGGAGCTGAATGCAGTGCCTGAGAGCAGCACCAGCTGCTAAAGAGGCTAGGCACAGGACAAGGCAGCCAAGCAGGCTGTGGCCAGCAGCCCAGGCATTGTGCCAAAAGAATTCTCCCCTGAAATGAGAATATTTGGGGAACAGATTTGCACTGAAGTACACATATTTCATGCTTATTACTCATGGTATTTCATATTAAGCTTCAGTTTTACTGTCTCCATTAATAAAGCAAATCAGAAAGTGCATTCTCCAAAGGCCAGTCAAAGTTCATTCTTTGTTTCTTCCAATGGCATATGCTACTTTGGTTTGATGATTATGGAGTCAAAAAGGCCATGCCCCAAACATCACTTCTTATTTACTTAATCTTTTAAAATACAGAAGCCTCACAGCACTGAAGTTAAAGGATTATAAAGTTCTATAAAAAAATTAGAGCAAGTCTTCTTCAGTAGCAAAATATTCTCTTTCTACAAAATAGTTGAAGACAGGGTGCGGAGGTCAGGGTTGTTTGGTTTTTTTTAAATACCATTTCTTTTTAAAATAATTTTTTAAACTGCAAAAGTTAAGTTTTGCCTGAGACAGTGTTCATTAACAGACACCCTGCATTGAATTAATAGAAAGAATTTTGTTTTCCACAAACATGCTGTTAAGGTTTTAATGCAGATTTAAAATGAAATAATTAGCATTCAAATTTTTCAAACATAGGGTAAAACATCTTTAAAATATCTGAACCTACCTTTGAAAAGAAGAACCAATCATTAAGTGAGTAAAAAAAAGCAATTGCTTACTCTCTAACAGACAAGAAAACTGGGGCTTGTTGGTGTTTTAGGTTTCTTTTTCCCCAGAAGATCTATAACTTTGATTGTAATTTACCTGTGGAAACAAAAGGATGGAATCTGCAGCGGGCTTACTTTTCTTCCTTTCCAAAGTGGAACACACAGACATTTTTAATTAGTTGAAAATGAGGAAGTTAATTCAGCATTGACCTCAAATGCTTCATGTCTAGGCCATCATCTGTTTCTAAATGAAGAAGATTTAATTTGGAATCTAACATAAAGTGCTTTGGCCCATTCCTCCTGACAGACACTCCATGATGTGTAATAATAAAAGGAAGTCTGGAGCAGAAGAGAAATAGGAAGAATCACTCAAAATCCAAATCATATACCCCATAGTTTTCCATAGAGCCTTTTTCAGTGGTCACATCTCAATATCCCAGATCTGGCAGGAGAATGGAAAACTGTTGTGTGTCAACAAAATAGGCTGGCAGTGGTGGGAGTGATACCAGTTGTAGTGCAGTAGATGAAGAGACCTATAGTGGGAGGTTTAATTATGGTGACCATGATGATATTGTAGTAATAAATCTGCAAAGCTGGCACAAGCATTGCTCCAGCACTCCCACACACTGTTCCTTGTGTGCTTCCCAAACATTTGATTCATAAGTTTAAAGATTTTCTCTGTTGGTGCTCTGGTGCCACAGTCCTTCTGCACTGAATGGAGTAATGCTGATCTATCCCAGCTGAAAATGTTGCCCATCACAGTCACTGGAAAATGGCATTTTGGCAAGGGGAGAAAGAAACTCCTGCAGGAATACCTTACTGAGATAATTTCTTTAGGACCGTACACATAGGCATGAAAAGTACTGAGTAAAATGCTTGATTGTTATCATAAAAGTGGAGCTGCCTGAGGCATAGCAAGGCTTGTTCTGAATGAGAGGATTACACTCTCAAAGGAAAGGAGGAATTCCTCTTGCTTTGCATATTTCTGGTTCAGCAGTAAGTACTGCTATGCCTTTGTCATCACACATCAGTTCCAGTAAAACATTGATTCATTCACCACCATTACCTGCAGGCAAAACCACTCCTTGGATGGCAAAAGAGAACATTGTTTCCTTGCAGTTTATGTTGTTTCTTTTTTGGAAAAAAAGTCAGATATTCAGACTCCTCCATTAGTACTGCCTGTCAACAAAGAAGCAGCAAAAATGATCAGTAGCTATGATGTTCTGCAAGGTGCTGGCCTCTGCAAAGAAATTGGCTTTGAGAGGGTTTATGTAGCAAGATGAGAATAAACATGACATAACCTCTACTTCATTTCTCCTGAATTTTTACCTTTATTTTCTTCAGATTTTTAGCTACTCTAATTCTGACAGGGGCATCCTAGGCCCTTCAGTTCATTATGCAGTGCTTCAGTTTTGGGATCATATACAAAATGAATTCTCTTGGGAAAGAGCAGGTTTAGCAAACCTGTGCCATTGGTCCTGTGTCCTGAGTGACCTTTGGCTGAGAGCTCTGTGGAGGGAAGGAAAAGATCCTTTCATATTCTCCCCTCAGAGGCTGAAGGATTGGCATGGTCTTCCAAGGGAAACTTCCTTTCCTTTAATGGGAAATAGAGGCTGGGAGTGGGTGGGGAGGTGTAAATAGAGGACGTGGGGATTCTCAAGGTTGTCTACTTCAAAACAAAGCCTCAGTCAATAACTTGTCATAAGGTCCAGGGGAACGATCATGCTGTGCTGTTCTTTAGGTCAGAATAAATGTCTGCCTTTGTTTTCCGCCTGTCCTAAGAGGAAGAAATTCTGTAGGAGGCCTGGGACCTAACAATTCTCTTCTCTTTGCCAGTACAAAAGGGAAGAAAAAATTTCCACCTGCCCTCTTTCCTGTTGTTCTCCTCTGCAAGGCAGAAAATGGTGGCTGAAGACTCTTCTGCTCTTCACGTGGCACCATTTTCTGGATTTGTACTGCTTTCTCCATAGGAAATGTCATGTGTATGTTGTGAAGTACACTGTCACCCACAGAAGTTTTGCCAAAACCCAAAGGTATTGGAACAATTCCCATATTCATCCAGGCCTAGTCCTACCTTTACATGTCTGAAGCTGCTTGTAACCTGGTGCCAGCCATTGTTGGACATAATTTAGATTTGCACAGAGGAAGTCCCTGCTGTGCACACACTGTGGTGCATTGTGCAGTCTTGCACTGGGCATCTGTCCTGTATATTAAGATAACTTTCAATTAGTAGTGGCGGAATACCTAGCTATCTAAATGATTTCATATATTAAAATTCTCTAGAAAAAGAAAGAGCATGACCAATATAGCTGATGAAATACTTTAGGAATTGTGATATGAAAGCTATGGTGGTGCAACCTAAGAAAAGAACAGCAGGAGCTACAGAGAAAATTAACTTGCAAGGCCACTTTCTACCATTAGTCCACCTAAATGGGATTGCTCTATTGAATCATTAAGCTTTTTAATATTCCTTTATTCCTGATGGGAAAAAAGCCACACCAAGGAGAGCACATTCAAAAATCAACTATCTAGAACCTCACTAAAGATAAGGCCCTTATCTTAAGGGCCACAGGAAAGGATAAATGCTATCCCTTTCAATTTGGGCAGAGAAATACAGTCCTTTAGTAGAACAGTTTCTCTTTCCCCAGGGTCTGAGCATCCCAGTTAACTAAACTGTAGGAGTAGCTCATCCATGTGTCCATGCTCAACAGCAGCACTGGTGACCTCTGAAAGCTCCTGTTGCACTTCTGCTACCACAGTGGATAATGAACTGAAAAGCTGACAGACTGTGAACAGTGAGGGTCTGCTTAAGCACTGCTCCAGCAAAAGTGGTTCTCCAGCAGCTCCTTGCAACAGCCATAGAATACCTCTTCTCAAAGGTTGTTTGCTGTACTGCAGATGATGTGGCAGTGGCTCAAATGCTGCAATCTGAAAACACCAACCTTTTATTAAAGGTTAACATAACCATTCCAGTTTATAGATGATGTGTCATTCTATCAGAAATGCACCAGTCTGGGGTTCATTTATCTCTCTTCTACACAATAGCACCTTTTTATTTTGATCTTCTTTTTCCATGTCAGTCTCATGTTTCATTTCTTGTTGAGCACTGGCTGATGTCATTTTTGATGCCTGATGACAACACTGATGGTGACAGTTCATTTCAGAGTTAATAATCTGAGAGCAAAAGGAACCTATGCCATTCTAACCTGAAACTGAAGCATGGCTTTCTTTTCTTGGCTCTATATCCTGTGTCAGGAGGACAGTCTGGAATCCTAGAAGTGCTGGCAGCTAACTTAACATTTTCATAGGCACTCTTCAAGTTTCCACATCACTGTTGGTATTTCTGGCAGTTTAGATGCCTAACTGGACTCTGTATTTCACTCAATTTACCTCAATTAGGCTGTATCAATATTTCACCACCATCTAAAAAATTCTAGTTACATTTTTTTATCAGAAGTATGAAAAAAATTTTTATACTGGACTTCAAAGCAAAATCATCATTAGTACCTAGACTCTGGCAGTGACATGTTTATTACGGTTGCCTCTGCAGGCTAGGAGCACTTTTTCAAGTAATCTCAGGTTTTCAGGCCAGAAAATTTTGCTCTGAGACTGATGTGCTCTCCATGTAATGATGAGATGATAGACTCACAGCTAAAGCATGAGTGTTCAGCTTGGCTGGAATAGCCAGCTCCAACTGAGCTACAAATTGAGTAGTATGTCACACAAGAGTGGGCTTTCTCATTTTTTATACATACTTGATTTAAGTAAGTAAAAGTGAAGAAAATAATGCAGAGAGAGTGGCAGAGAAAAACACAGTCTAGATCTGATAACAGTGTGGAAAGCAATTTAGCAATCCCCCAGCTGCTCCTTACAAGAGGAGAAATAGTGTGCAAACCCAAGAGCAGCAATTATGTCCCACTTGATTTTACTGCTAAGTCCACTCCTGAATTATCAAAACATTTCCCAGTCTAAGGAATATCTGGCATGAGTTCTGTGATTTTATTTGAACTTTACTTCATGTTTTATTTTAGCCAGCTTGCTCAAATTTGCATTAAATATTTCTTGATAAAATCTCAGGGGTCTTTCTGCTGGCTGCAAGTAGACCTCACCCATAAATCTAGTGCCTTTTCCTGCAATGCTGTTTTGGAGGATAACTAAACTTAAAGGGGAAGGAATCTGTCTAAAGATGCAATTATTTTGTTATATCTATCTGTACTGAAGGTTTTTGACACCAGGTTATGGGACTGTCAATAAATGCATCATTTTAAGGGATAATGTGAATAAGCTGGGAGGTGGAGAAATACCCATGGAGAGATATTATGTGGCAAATATAAATATAAATATATGTATAAGTCTTGAAAGGTTATTAGAGAGAACTCTTCCCCTTCAATAAAATATTGCTGTGTTATATTTTAAGTGTTTTCCTAAAGAGACTAAGATTCTAGCACTCATTTTTCAGGTTTCAGCTATGGGTCCAGTACAGCAAGTTGAAATTTCAAGTAGATGTTAATTTTCTATTAATAATCCCTCAACATAAGGACTGGAAATTCTGTAGAACTCTATTTAAAATACTTTGGAGGTAAGAAGACATGATGCCACGTGGCAAACAGGTCACAAGGATTAGCATTTCTATGTGCAAATTCAGAGTCTGTAGCAAATGCTTTGCTTTTCTTACTGTGCATACTAAAACTCTGCTGACTTAATTGAAAATTTAGCTTTTGTTCATTCCACTGTAAGAGAAATAAGTCTTTCTGGGGAAGGTAGTATCTTTTCTTAGATAAGCTTTTGGGTACAGAAGTTGTCCTGGTCTTGCCTCACATTGCCTCCATGCTGAGCTTACAGCTGTAAGAGCACATCCTACAATATTAAAAGAAGTCCTTTTACAGGACTATAAATATTCAGTACTTTAGATGTGAAGGTTAGCCAATGCAAAGGACTACTGTGTAGCTTCACTTAGATGTCAAACTTAGGAAATTATGTAGGTCTATGAAACTAAGAATTATGCAGGTATATTTTCTTTTTTTTTTCAAGCCTCACTAGTCTTGAACAGGCTTTATTTAGTGTAGTTTATTTATTAGTAATCCCAACACAAAACTTAGCAACTGGAGAGGGGAGAAAGAATGTGCAATGGAAACCAAAACTGAAGTGAAAACTCACATCCATCATTTGCAGAAATACCATTTCTGCTACTGCTAAGCACACTGAGTCAACAGCCTTACTGCAGAATTAAGGGAAAATTTAGCCTACTATGATATGCCGAAGTAAAGTTTAGCTGTCCAGGCTTCCATGATATTAGCTATAAAATTAAAAGCTGGGTTAAACACTAGAGAGTTACTTTAATGTAATTAAAGCTAATAAAAGATCCAGTATTCTGTCAGAACAATGTGTGTCATCTAAGCAGTTGGTAGAATTGTCACTTATTAAGATTGCCTGACATTTCCCATTACAATACTAGGTGTGCAGTTCAGTGATAGCTTCATGACCTTCAGCCCACAGGGATTACATTTACTCTTCTCTATGCCTTCCATCTGTTGAACCCTTTCAGAGATAATTACAGCCATTTTCAAGAACGAGAAAAAATTTATCCTGTAAGGGTAGTTTGATCCTTAAGTATATTTACCATTGCTTAAAAAAAAAAAAAAGGCTCTGTGTTTGTTCTTGACAACATGATATCATTTATACCAAGGATGTAACACTGGATACACATCTTTACACAGTCAAAGTATTTTATTTGCTAAATTCTGATCTCAGTGCAGAAGGGAGGAGAAAAGTGTTGAGGCTGGAGCCTGGTGAGGGTTGACAGGAGCAGTGAAAGCAAGGGACAAAGGGAAAGTGACATTATGAGAACTTGAGCAAGATGAGGCTGGCAGGGGGGTGGAAACTGGCCAGGTGGATTAAAGAACTGGTGCTGAAAGAGGATCAGATACTACTAATGAGAAATAATGTGACTTGAAACCAGGAGCTGCTCTGGCTAATTATGGAACCTGGCTTTGCTCCCTGTGGGACAAGATTTTTGGGATTAGGATAATCCCAAAAATATAGGAGTCTGAGCATAGAGAGAAAATCTCAAATGGAACCATCAGTGGGTATAACACTGATTAAATACAAACAAGGAAACAAAAGGCCTCGAGTTGTTGAAGCTGCTCAGGTATCTGGAATCAAGAGACTTGTTTAGAAAGGAGAGATTAGGATTTGCTAGACAAGAATATTGAAACTGAGATGGAGGGTAGAAGACAAGACTGGAGAAGCAAAATCCTCAGGGATTTTGCCAAGACAGAGCACAAGGTGTACACAGTCTGGTCCTGGCAACAGCAGGTTAGTGTCTAAGAAGGGGCCAGATTCTGGGCTCTTCGGTGGGAGCCAGGTTTCCTGTGGTTTATCCTCCTTTAAATACCTTGCTCCATGCAGATGGTGATGGCTGCTTACCCTGGCAGCTTCTTCTCTGTGCAAAACCTGAGATGGGCAGAGAACTCCTAGCCCCACAATCCTCTGTGCATATAGCAGGGTGTCTCGTGATGTAACTTTTGAGTTTGTTCCCAGTTAAAAACTTCAGTGTTTTTGAAAATTAATTTACACAAAGAGAAGCTCATTATGTTGTTATGGTTGCAGAACTCAAGAACTTTACTTATTAGGTAACTCTAGCTTAAGGTTGCCTTTGTTGCAGAATCTCACCATCTGAAAAGCACTGATGAAAGTCCTATTTATCAGGAGTATTGTAAGGATTAATTGAGTATGCTTTGAAAAGTGGTATGTGGTTTTATCATATGTTTTGATTTATTTTACTTTTGATTGTAGTATTTAGTTAGTGGGATTCAAATGAGAAAAACATATGAAACTTTATCTCCTTTCTTCTAAAGCCATATTGCAAGCTACTGAAACAAAAAAAAAAAAAAAAAGTAAAGCCTGCTTTGTTTTTACAAGTGAATGAATTTTTTTCCTATGCTGAAAAAGAAGACCATATGCAAATATGCTTGCCTATTTGTTTGAAGACTTATCTGTATTTGAGCTTTCCTAACCTCAAAGTGGTATTCTAAAAGAAGCATTTATTGACAAGAACAACAAGCAATCCACATTTTTCAGTTTAACTTATTTAAAAAGGCAGTATCAAGAAATATGAAGTGAAAATGTGTTTGCTTTTCTGTCTCTTTTCTAATTCACAGGGAAAAAAAATCACTCTGACATAGGGGCAGTTAAAAGCTGTTATTCTCAGAGTCGTTGATTTGTCAGTCTGGCAAGTACTGCATTATTGAAAGCAGTAGCTCTGTGCATGTCACCAGCTTTGCATTTCTGGAACATTATTATTTATACTCTTTTTGCAGAAGTTTCGTTAGCCCTGTGGTGTGCTGGCACTGGCCATGTGAGTTGATCTGCGCACACATTCCCTATCAGAATTTACATTTACATTTTAGCAATGCTTGTTGCTAGCAAGGAAACCAAGGCAATAGTACTGCTCTCTCTTAATTGGAGTACACTGAATTTCTGACACTTGTGTGTATAAGGGTTCAAAACTCAGTATAGCACAAATTTGCCAGGGTTCTTGATTTTCACAAATTATTGCTTTTTTTTATGTTATTTTGGAGGTGGTAAAGCAGATGGGGAACAGAAGGGATCAGTCACACTGCTAAAGATGCTTCTATGAAGACTGTTGTAAAAGAGTTGTGTGTGCTGTTCCTCTGCTGGCAGGGGAACAAGAGGTTGGGAAGTGCCAGTGAGCCTTGCTCTTTGTACCACAGTCCTGACAATCTGCACCAACATCATGTTGCTGTGGATAGTGATTCCTCTGTAAACTATTCATTTGCTGCTCAGAGCATCAGTCAGAGCAAAGGGTTTCTTCAATATACAGGTTATGCAACAGCTCATGGAAAATTTTGTTAGGATGTACTGTCCTCAGAGGGTTACTAAATTGCTTCCCTGATTAAAAATAAAATCAAATATATTTTTTCTATCTCTCTTTTGTGGGGAAAAAAAAGTTTTCTCTCAGTACAGACCTTGACATAAAACTGAGACATAAATATCTCTGGTATATATCAAGTTGAGGATCACAGTAAGGACTTCATGCTTCCTCTTTTCAAGCCAATAGATAAGTTTTTATTTTAGTATGCTTTTTTACCTACCAAGTATTTTTCCATATTCTGATTTCAATCATTTTGCAGGTAATGTGCTCAAACTTAAATGTCTTCACCTCCAAAATAAATACAGAAGAGAAATATTGTTAGAGGGATGATTTATTTCCTTTGGCCTATACTAAATTAAGATAGTATGAGCCAAATTCTAGATCAACAGATGTTTTATCTGCACCTTGATCATTCTTCTTATTAAAGGCAAATTATAAATAGTTTAAAAATGCTTAGTTAATACATCAAAAGTTTAGCATATGATTATGATGACAACAGTATATATTCCATGTAGTTAGGTCAAACATGTCTCTAAATGGTTAGTTAATTGCTAATGATTGTCTTGAAATCAAGGTATTTTTAAAATAAAAATTCAAATAAATAAGCCTTTTCAGTGTAAACATTATATAGGGAGAAACAGGAGGTGCTGAATAACTAACACAGAATATTTCAAAGATGTCAGTTTTCAGTGGAACTACAATATATTTACTTTCTACATTAGTTTAAAATCAAAGGCATTTCAGGTGAAAAGAATGAAGAGAATGAATCTATTAAGAATGAATCTCAGGTATATATAATGATATTCATATTCTCCATCTCCAAGAAAAAGAGAGACTGGCTTCTTTATCCTTGGTGTGGTTGCAAGGGAAAATGACACAGCTTTGCCATTTGAACATTAAAAAAAAAAAAAAAAAAAAATTTCCAAAAAAAAAAGCTTAAATCCCAGGGGAATGTATGAGAGGCAACATCTAACCCCCTGGGATCAGGCTCATGGTTCATTATCCTACCAGTAGGGCTGATGCTTGAGCCTTCTCAGAAAAAGCTTGACAAAAATCCTACCCTATTTCTGCATGTAGTTGGTGTCCTGAAGACTGAGGTAAACACTAAATTAAGGATCAGATTTAATGTCTGAAATGTATGGCAACTTATTCATCATTTAGGGACAGGTAATCATTGTGCTGTTTAAAGAGATGTGTAATAGTTAGAGGAAGTCTCCTTCTCCTAGTGGCCAAGAGATTAGAGTTCATATGCAGAACCAGGAGCCCTGGTTGCAGCATCATCCTCAACTCCTTTAGCCTGCCTGAGAATTCCTTCCCCACTGGAGTGCCCAGACTCCACCTCAAGCCCCATCCCTTGGCACGTCACAGTGTTTTGTAGGGCTATGATCAGTTCTGTACAAAGATCCCCCTTCATTAGCACAGCTCCAGCCTTGGCTTTCTGACCTCAAAGCCAGCTGTGGATTTTGTGTTAGGGAGGAGCTGGAAGGGAGCCTCCCAGGGCAGAGCTTCTGAGGGGGACCTGAGTCATGCTCCCTTCTCGTGTGCAATCTCTGTAGCGCTGTGAATTGTGCATTCCTTCCCGCGCAGTGGCACAGCTCCTGCGACGACTCCCACCGCAGTTTTGCTTGGAGCCTGGTTGCTAGGAGATGGCAGCTCTGAGTTCAGGGCCCTCCTCACCACAGCCAGCTGAGACCCTGCATCCCAAATTTTCCTCCTCTTCACCATGCACAGCGACAAGTAGCCAGAGCTCTGGTCTCCCACTTCTTGGCTGTGTGCTCCGAAACACATGGGCTGGTGTGCACCGAGGTGCACCGAGCTCTCCTGCTGCCTCCTCCAGCCAGGCTCTACCTTCTGGGCTTTTCCAGGAGCTCTGTGCATCTGCTCTGCAAGACACTTCCAGTTAGGGCTTCAGTGACCTCACTAGAGAGGCTCTGGAGGACATGTAAATCAGGGACAGCAAATCTGTGGGTTCCAGACAGCGAGGATAAGGACACCAATCCTGAGACACTCTGCTCAGCTGTAGGAGTTAGTCCTGTTTGCACTGTGCCCCTTGAACACAGCCTAGTCCTTGATGGTTTTGCAGAAGTTCTGCTGTTGAGCTCTGTGAAAAAAAATGAGGCTCTGAGTGAATCTATGGCAGGAAGTATAATTTAGTTTTAGACATAAGGAGGCAGAACATCTGAGTCTTGAGAGTGTTAAAATTTTGGACGATGAGTTAAGCTATGTTGCCAAGATATAACTTTACTCTGTAGCTTATGAATGTTCTCTGAGAAAATAATATATTTTCTCTCATAAGAGACATCAATGACCTTTGGAGATAAAAAGTAAGTGTTATTAAAGTTGAATTCCTGGCAAAAATGCATTGCAATTCTGGCCGTTTGTTTAAGATTATTATTACTTAAGGAAATGCTTAGGAGACCACTTTGGCCAACTCTCTTAAAAATGTAAAAGTTTGCCTTAGCTCATAATACTGCCCAAGAGGCTCCATTCTTATTGTTTATGGTATTAGTTGTCTAATGGTTCAGCATTCCATATTAAATATTAGAATTTCTGTTAATAACATAAATCCCTTCTCCTGAGTTATTTCAGTTGTGCTTCAGGTGAAAGTCTCTTTCACCAATAAATACCTGCAAGACAAGGATGTCTTCATCTAAGAGATGCTGATAGGATAGTGTCTTCTTGAGAACTGAAACCAACAATTGCTCTTAATGCATACAGGATTCACAGCCCTTTTTACTTCAACACAGAGACTGAACACTGCTTGAACTATTTGATCTAAGAAAAAACTATAAAAAAGTTTTCAGAAATTTTATAGAATTCTTAATAAGTTTGGTATATTTATGAACCATAAAAGAGCTGTGCAGCAGAGGTATGCATAAAATAGCAAAATATCCTACACAAAGGGGAGGTAATTTTAGCAGATTTTTTTTTTCAGTTAACTACTCTGAAAAGGTCCTTTAAAAACAAAACTTCCATAGGTCCATTTTATTTGAAACCATTTTATTTGAAAACACTGAAATATGTTTTGATTAGAGGAAAGTAGAAAGTAAAACCAATGAAAAAATTCAAGAAGCAAAGAAAATGTTCAAATACATACAGACTAAATAATATTTTGTGTCATTGAGGTTGCTATGGCTGGATGAGCAGTCACACAGCAACAGTTTTCCTTGTTTCCAACTACTAAAATGGGTTAAATCTTCTCTCAATGCTTTTCTTTATTTCACCTACTGTTGCTAAAGTTGCTACTGTGGCATTCTGTGATCATGAATGGAAGTGAGGTACTCTAAACAGTAGTTACAGTAAGTACAGATGGGGAACAATACACTTTCACCTGAAGCATCTCCTTTCAGGGAAAAATGAAGGGCTGTTGTGCTAAATTCTGTTAAATATTGCACAATCATAAAAGAGGCAAACAGAAAGCATTGAGGAAAGCTCATGGTGTACAAACAGACACTGCTGTTACACAGATAACCACGGTACTCAAGTCACTTTTGTGAAGGCATCCTTACTTTATGGCCTTTGTGTGGAAGGACACTCACTTAAACTTCTCCAAACATAAGAATGCAGTTTTATTCCATTCATCTATTCCTTCTGTCATTTCTGAGACTGATACATCCAAATAAGTAGATGGTACATTCTGTATTCGTTTCTCTTAACAAGAAATATATGATTCTCTGACTTGTAAGAGTCACTCCAGTACTCAGGAAATGGCTGTTTCTTGTCCTTTCCCACTATTCTGGACAGAGTTGGGTTTTGAAGAGCTCTTCAGGGTGAGAGGGTACATGTTCTCCTTTGAGAATCAGTATGGCTGGTTTGTGGAGCACAAATAAATTAATATTCTCAGATTTTTGGGAAACCTGTGTTCTTGCTTATTTCCATTGTTTCTTTTATGCTGATATTTGTAAATCTGAAATATATCTGTGCTTGTTTAACATGCATTATACATTTGTAAAAGCAATAGAGGTAGAATCTTAATGAAAAAGACCTACACATGCAAGGTGAAATGTAACCATAATTCCAAACTTTTTCTTGTTTTTTGCAGGATGAGGCTGCTCCAGCTGACAAGCAGTGCAAACAGGAGCCAGCCCAGGTCACTTACTCAACATCAGCTGTTTCCAGCACGCAGGAGGTGTTGTATATCAACGGCAACGGGACCTACAGTTACCATAGCTACAGAGGGCTCGGAGGTGGGCTGCTAAACCTCAATGATGCTTCTAGTAGTGGTGAGTTTCCTCACAAATCGTGGCTGTATGTATCTGTGCTGATGTGTATTTCCCCCTGCTGTACAGAAAGCTAGTCCATCGGGTTCAATAGCCACAGGCTGTTATCACATAATGAGCAGGAGCACAATCCTGTAAACTGCTACTGCTGAGCAAAATCCTTGTTCCCTGCATGCTAGTCTCTTTCTAGCTTCAAGGGACTAATATACAATAGGGCAAGACTGAACCATAAGCCTCTAACAAAGCTGAGTAAAAAAATGCCAGGTTAGATCTTCACTGTTTGCATAACTTTATAGGACCTTATCATTACTGTCCTCTCCTACAGTGATCACAAAAGGAGGCCATTAGTATATTTTTGGCTCTAGATTCAAAACACTCAACTCCATATTGTGTAACACAAATGAATTAACATAGATTTGTCACATGGTCTCACCAGCTACTTTAATTTACTGCAGATAAGGATCTGGCATAACAAGTGTTAAATGAGCAATCAGCATATTCATTTATACCCTACACTAAAAATGACAAGGTAAATATGTCACCATGAGGTTGTATGTCCCTCTGAAAAAAACCCAAGTGGTATCGTTTATTTAGACAACATTCCTTTCTTCCTACATTGGCATGCTTTTTTTAACATAAAAATGTAAGCAAATTGTAGTATTGTTTGAAATTATCCCTCATGTTGATTTTGTACAAATGCAGAGCAATACCCTTCTGATAAAAAGGGTATTGTCTCTCTGTCAGAGAAATGCCATTCCTCTGGAAGCCTGAGATTTTATTGACTCCCAGGACTGTATTTAAAGAAAAGTCTCAGAGGATGGAGAAATCCCTGGGTTTTTGCCCTGGCTGATCCCTGTCTGGCAGGCGAGAGTGCCAGTTCAGGTAGAGCAGCTGACTTAGGCTAGATGATAATTGTTCAGCTACAGCCTCTATATTCGGCATGCTCAGCAATTTTCAAAGTGCTACCAGGGCTGCAGCCTGCAAGGAGTTATTGGAATGAGGTGTGCTGAGGAATTTCAGTCACATCTTCTTCCTCACCCCCTGCCTGCAGAATTCTCAAAGGTCTGTGGATGATTTGTGCTAAGTTTTCGAGAGTCTTTTAATAGGTAATACTTTAGTTGTCAAAAGTCTTTGACTCAGTGTGAATGATGATTACAATTGTTTCCATACACATGAAGAACACATCTGAGGCACTGAATATGGTCTCTGATCAAATACTTTCATCACAGTAAGACAAACTGTGGAAGTCTGGATTTGTTTGTGAAAATGCACAAGAACTTTAAAATTGTCTTTTACATTATGCCCGGAGAGGATCTGAACCAGTTCCCACTGAAAACAGTTGGCTTTTGCTCTTTTGCCCAGCTAAGAGGAGGATTAAGCTCCCCATGTGTTATTTGTCAGCAAAAGCCATCAATATTGTCCTGGCTTATATAATCTTAAACTGTGAGGAATCACAACTGTTTTGGTACTTGTTTTTCCCTTCAAACTTCTTGTAAGAGGATCCATTTTCTTAACTCCCATTTTGCAGTGACTTGCGGGCTTTAGGCAAAAGTATTCTATGTCGCTTCAGCGTGCAATTTTAAAAAACGATGTACAAATTAAATGCCATCTATAGCATCACAGGAGAGGTTTGTTGGGACCAGACAATAGGCAGCAGCACCCACCATCCAACCATACATATTTTTAGCCATCAATTCGTCTTGCCTTTTGATTAGAAGCCACATCTTTGTGCCTTTAACACAGAGGACTCCAGTGGGTTTTTTTCAGAATTAAAGCTCAAGAGAGGTTTTTATACAGACATATGCTCAAACATTTCTTCTTCCTTGCCTTTCCCTACTTTCACTGGACAATTTTGGCCATATGTCCTTTTGTTTTGAAAAGCCAGTAAGCCATTGCACTTCTCCCATATGGTTGCACAGTTGGAAGGTTGTGCCAAGGTGCCCATCTTCTCCACAGGGATCCTACACGAGTCAACGTACGTAAGCTCTGGGAACCAGAGGTCTTTGTGTGCCAGAATTTGGAAACCAGTTGTTGATGCTGACAGTCTAGTTAGGTTGGTGATTTGTGATCTATTTGCCATATCAGGAAGAACATTAGGAAAGTTGTGGAAAGGCAACTCTGTCCATTCCTCAGCCTCATTGACGCAAAACCAATGAGGAGCCAACCTAATTATCTCTCAGATATTAAGGGTAAATTGCTCTGGCTCTGGTAGCTGGTTTCCTCACAGGAGAAGTGGGAGGACTCTGAGGCCAGTGAGATCTGTCAGTCCTCAATGATGTGTCCATTGGTAGACAAGAGGAGTGGTTGGAGTTGCAGTTGACAGAGGTAACCACTGCCCTCCTGACAGACCTCATAGGACCCTTGTTTGCAATCATTACACTGTTTCAAGGACTCCTGTTCCAAACATATGCAAGGCTGTTAAAATGGTTAATGACACACTTCTCTGGAGAACAGGATATTTACTAGTGAATTGTTTTCAGGAGTGAAGAACTAATTTAGAAATGCAATTCCTTTTCAATATAGTAACCTATCAAATGTTCTTGTCACATTAACAGATGTTCTCCTAGGGTAAAAACAAATAGGCACCTCAGTCAGAATGCGTGTATAAACAAATAAGATCTGTTCTTTTGTGTCTGCTAAAACAGAAAAAAAAGAAGTTGCAATAGCTGCAATAGCTATTTAAAACTTACTGCTTGATTACCTATTTCTGGACCTTCCCCCACAGTAATATAATAATTAATGTCCAATTAACTCTCTGTCTAGAAGTCCAGCTGATGTATGTATTTTGTATTCTGTGACTCATTTAATTTGGCTATTTCCTCCATATAAAGTTCACCCCTACTCTGACCTTACAGACGTGGCTGTCTGTTCGCCCAACTGTTTGGTGGCTCTGGCTCAGGGACCTCTCTCTGCCTGCTGTTGCAGTGCTTCCCTCCTCATGGGGAGGTCAGTCCTTCCACATGGCTAATTACAGAGCCATAATTAGCTCCTCACGCAACTGCATGGGGCAAGCCTTCATGAAACTGCTCAATATGAGCAAACAGAATGTAGCAGCTTGAGCAATGACCCCTCCTTATTATGGGCGGGCAAAAAAGCACAGAAGGAAAAGGCTTGGTCTTATAGCACCAAGGTGTCCTTTCCCCCTCCTTTTAAACATTTTAGGCCAATCCAGCTTGGCTGGAAATATTCACCAAGCAATCTGTGGGTTGACAGAGTCTGTCAGCCTGTACATGGGCTGGGGAGAAGCCTTTGGTCATGTTGTATTTGATTTGTTTAGATGGTAAAGGAGAGCTACTCTTTGAGAAGGGTGGATTTCCACAGCTCCTCTGTTCCTGTTACAGAGCTGAATGGAGAATCTCCAAGGTGCAATAGCTCTGTGAATGCAGAGTTTGTCTGCCAGCTCTTAGCCAGCCACAAAAGCTTCAGCTGTCCTCCTATCATTCCTGGACTGAGCTCAGAAAAGAGTCCAGCTTGAGGGCAGGAGGGTGAGGACAGGAGATAATGTTGAGAGGAAAAGCTCTTGATACCACCAGGAGCTGTTGAAGTCCCTGCATGTAGCCTGGGCGTCTCCTGAGGCAGTGGGATTGGCTTGTCTCCCCATGTATTTCAGGCCAGGGGGCTGCTGTCTGCTCTCTCCTGATGACTGTCAGCACTCTCTGAAGTCATGTTGGGCTCCTTGGAGCCATGGTCTTTGCAGTTGCTTCATTTCCTGAAGTCCATTTTCTCTAAGAGTGTGGATTGTGTTTCTGCTGCCATAGCTGGGTTGCCTGGAGGTGATTTCGAACTGTTTCTTCTGCATCATTGGTTTTCTAGCCAGAAATGCCAGTCAGTTCCTTTTGTGTGTGTGTAAAAGGAGGGTATTTCAGAGTCACTATTGGGCTGGCCATGCAGGATATGCCCTCATGTCACAGTAAGACAAAGTGTGTTGTGTCTCCCTTTCTCTCCACAGATCTGCAGCCTACCTCCACCACAGCCACAACTCAGCACTGCATCCCAGGCACCACGAACGTCCAGTCCCCTTCCAGCTCAGGTGAGTTCTTTGGCTGAATCCCATTATGTTCACACCATAGCAGATCCTGGCAGGATCCTGGCAGGATTCTCTTTCAGCCTCCTCTCCCATGGGCAGGCCTGCAGACCATGATGGCCCAGCTGGTGGCTCACCACCCTGCTCACCCCTCCCTGCTGTTCCTTCCAGAGGCTGTGCCCTCCCAGCTCTTCCCTGCTTTAGCCAGGCCTCCTACATGTGCCAGTCTGCCTTCCTGGTCCTTTGCATACTGGTCCTGCAGATGCTGCAGCCCTGCTGGAGACAGTGGGGTAACTGGGGGAACCTCCCAGGGCAGGTGCTGCTGACCTCCAAGGACCAGCACGACCATGCTGATCTGCAGCAGGGAGAGGAGTACTGAGCACTCTTGTCCACTTGCTCATGAGATAGCAGGGAAGGAAGGCACCTCGTTTCCACATCTAAGTATTTGTTCACGATGTAACCTTCTGTAAAATCTTGGCACTTGCGTGATTGATGGTGGTGATAAACTTGGTGATATTCTTGGTGGCAAACTAGGGGGAAAAAACTCCAACAGATGAGAATATCCAATATGTAGCTAGTTTTTAAGGTGCTGAGTGGGTTATTCACAGGTTGGCTTGCCAGGATGTAGTAGTTAAATGGGGTTTTTGCTGTGGTTCCTCTCTCCAGGTCTTTATACCTCTATTCTTGCTCAGACTTGTGTTCTCAGCGCTACCCTGATGACATCAAAGTGGAGAAAAGGGAAAGAGAACACAGTTTGTCTCTAACACAGAGCCTGGAGCATGATGAAACAGATCAAAAGTGATAGATATAGGAACCTGGGACAGTGTGTTTAATCCCATTTGAAAACCCAAAAGGTGGGGTTGGGAGAAGTTAAATGTTTTGACCTGTATTTTGGCAAAGGGGAACTTGCTGGAAAATGCTGGCTGAATTTTCTGTTAAGACCTTCCCTACATTCCTCTTCCTCCTTCCTCATCCTCTTCAAATTGTCACGTATGTGGCACAGGCAAGTACTACTCCATTCCCACCACAGGGATGGAAATGGAATGTACTGGGCAGAATCTGACTTTCCTACCTCTGCACAAAGCTGAGGTGTCAACTGTTAAGGCAACACAGTATACACCACATCATTCATCTCCTGTGGTGGATAGGGAGGATCTCATATAATCATTTAATCCCGGACCACTGTGTTTCCTGATCACTGAAAATGAATGATGGCTGTAGGCATTTCTGTGTTTTTCATATCACTTTCCTCAGGCAAGACAGCATTTTTTCCCTGCTGTCTAAAGTAGCAGAAGATGTGTCTTCCAGAGGGAGAGGTGTAGAAGGGAGAAAGGAGCTTAAAAGGTCCAATTCATCAGTCCCAGTTTTCTTGATTTTTCCTGGCACTTAAAGCAATACTTTTAGAAACATCTGCTCTATGTTTGAAGGCAGGAGGAAAAGAAACGTTGACAGATACGTAAAATCACAATAAAGCATTCTTATTACAATAAATACATCTGATTCAGAAAGAAAAGGTAGCATACTTTGATAAATTCTTTTCTATTTTGTTTTATTGCAGTATATAAGTTTTTCAGTCAAACCTCTCCCCTAAAGCCATTCATGAGGAAAAAAATGAAGAGGAGAAAAGGTGTCCTAGAAAAGTTACACACAAGAGATTTCAAAGTATGGGCAAATGTATTTTTCTCTAAATAAGCGTCACTGCTTTTTGCATTATCACTGCTGAAAAAGGTTGCTTAACTATTAAAAAATGTAGATGCTTAAGCACATAACACTTTTAAACATTTTTTTTACTCTACATTATTATATACAATAGTGATAACCATTTTGAGAGTCACTGGCACATTTATTATTCTTTCAGTAGTTCTTAATTATAAGATTGGTAGCTACCCAGTGACAACATACAATTCTTAAGGGAATTTTGCTGAGACAGTTGATAGTGTCTAAGCAATCAGTATCAACACATCTACATCTGACCCATATTTTGGAATTTGATATAAATCACGTTGGTAATGAGTAGTGCATGAGGCAGTAACTACTTCCATTAAAGTATTGTAATTTACAGAAAAAAGCCATTTGTTCCACAGTGTGTTTAGTGGCAGACATTTCTAGCAGCTAATTTGATGAATGCTTGTCTAGCACATGAAGAATGAGTTTTTAGAGTTTTCATATTCAGCCTGATGTGGTTCCAACAAGAACAATTGCACCTCACAGGGGAAATTAGGTCAATGTAACTGGACAGAGATAGTAAATCAAAAATATTCCCATGTTAAAGTGTCAATCAGGTGGCCTAAAAAAGAGGCAGATGAACAATACTTTAGTCTTCTGAATGAGTATAAAAGAAAAGGTTTGTCCCAGCAATTTATTTAATCCACTGCTTGTGAGAATGTTGTGCTGTTATAGAAACATGGAAGGTGACAATTTCATGTTATGGCAATATGCACTAAGAGAAAGAAAAAAATGGAAATAAATCTCGTGTCTTAATCTCTGTGACATATGCTTAATCTTTGCTTGCTCAGCAGACATTGTGGAACCTGATAATAATGTTTGCAATCAAGATTTTTAATAGTCCTGAAGTACTCCAGAATAGGAAGCAGTATGCTAAAATGTGCACTAACATCTTGGAGGAACCTGACACTGCAAAATTCATTGCAAAAATATTCAGATTTCTGTCTTTACAAATATACACTTTCTCATTCCTGTGAGGACTGGCAGCTTAATAAATGAAGTTACATAGACTAAAGTAATAGTAAAGAGTTATTAAAAGACATAGTGGTGAAGCTGTTCAGCTTTTTCCAGATTTAGTAACCTGTCATAATGACTTCTGGAGATAGATGTACATAAAGTGTCCTTAACCAGCTATTTTAAGCTTTCCAAATAGCTGTGATTTATTTTTCTGATTAAAGAGATATGGTAGGTGTGAATAAGGTTTAGGTTTCCATGTTTCAGTAGCTAATTTGCATAAAATCACATGAGAAAAATCTACAGTACAAGAATGCACTTATATGTTGCACTTATTCCTTAGTTTTTAAATGACCAGGGATGACTGATGAAGCTACAAATAAGTTACAATATTTTAGTATTTAGCAGCCTAGCCCACCTTTGAGAATCTCTATTACTGCCAGTGAGTGTCTATCATGGCTATTAAAAGCTGAGACCAATATAACACATCCTGGGACTAATCTCTGAGTGAGGTGTTCTCCCAGAGATAGAGCTTGGGCTGTCATAGGTAAGCTTTAGAGGTGAGATGGAGGGGTCACATAACACAATTAAAGGAGCTAAAATCCTTATCTCCACATGAAGCATTGGATTTTTTTTCTGTGCAGTTCTCTGGCAGCTTCCTTTCCTGAAAAGGCATGGGTGTTCTCAGTGTCCTAAAATCATAGCTATGAAACTTTTCTCTCTGTGTGTATTCCTCTGTGGTTTTTTTTGAGGGGGATGGAGGACAGCAATGGGAGTTGTTAAGTACAAGGCAGGAATTGGGGAGTGAAGTAAAATCCCATTTTCCTGGTAAGTAAAAAAAAAAAAATAAGCTCACCAAGTAGTTTGAAGGAGCTGTGTACATTAAAATTTGAGGCATCTTATTTTCTTTGTATACAAGAGCTCTGACATAACAGAAATCTCCCAGACCGAGAGGATTTTTGGGCTGTGGTTGTTCCTTGTGTATGAAGGCTGCCATCTGGCTTTTTCCAGTATCATCCAGTACCAGGATGCAAAGATAAATATTCTGAAGAATTAAAGAACTTTCTTCATGAAAGTTAATTCAGACATGTAGGAATACAGAGCCAGCCAGGTCTTCAGACTATGTAAATAACTGTGACCCTATAGACTATGTAAATAACTGTGACCCTATAGACTTGTGAGGATTTATACACTGGTTTGTGCATGATGGATATCTGGTCCTCTCCAGATATCTAGTTTTCCTCTAATCCTCTAGTTTTCCCTTCAGAGCAGTGCACCATCAGTTTGTTTAGGGAAAACCTGAGAGATATGACCAAGCACATTTCCATGTGTATTTTATTTATGAGTGACATAAACTGATATCCTATTCTGCCACTTAAAATCTGGATTAGCAATGAGAAAAGCCCTTCAGTTAAGATTTCTAAAATGAAATGATCTGCTGCAGAAGCTCTGTTCTGCCAGATATTTTGTGTGAGTGTGTGTGTGTGTGTGTGTGTGTGTGTGTGTGTGTGTGTGTGTGTTTGGCAGTGACATGAATGAAACTCAAGGAAAGAACATAAAAGTTAAAGTGGGTTCATATGGATCACAATGGCCTCAATGTGTCAGTGGAAGCTTTTTCACTTCTGCCCCAATAAATGTAGAAGTCTTTAATGACTGCCTGGAACCATTCAGCCCACCTGGAATTATGATTGGTATACCATTCTTCCCTGTGCTGGGTTAAGATTTTATTTAAAAATATCCTCTGAGCTTCTTCACAGTCATCATTTTCCAACAGCATGTGATCACAACAAACAAATTCACAGAGCTAATTATGCTTAATTTATCCTCTGTTCACTGGAAGTAATTTAAAAGTCAGTTCATTTATACTGGTGTAAAACCAGGTAATACAAGTTGTAAGGCTAAGTGCTGCTTATTCTACTTGTGTAGTAGGAAATCAGATCTAATAGGACCCTTTCAGTTTGAGTAGTTTCTTTTCATTGTCCCAGCTCTGCTTTTATTCACTCAAGGGGAGGTTTTTCATTAACTTCAGTTTTTGTAGGGACATGGCAATCTCCACATTTTTTGTGGTCTCACCTGTATCTCTGCACAGGTATATAAGAAAGAAAGTTAAATAAGGTTTATGACCAGATCTTCAGCTTCTGAAAATCAGGCATCTCTTCATAGTGCTTATGATTGTGAGTCTGTGTTTTTGAATCTTATAAATTTTGTGGGATTATTTAGGAGAGCCTCCACAGTATGAATTGGTGTGTTCTGTGTTCTGCAGTTGAACATGCTAAATTTTAAAATTATTCTAGTCTTTGCTGGAAAATCTTGGCGTTGACATATATTGTACTGATCAAATTGAGGACATTTTTCTCATAGGAAAGCAAAATACATTGCTTTGGATATCTTGATCCCAATTTCCAGGAGAGTATTAAGATTAGAGTGAGGCTAGTCTGATTTTCTGCCTGCTGGAAGTATAGATTTCCTACACTGCCAAAATGAGAGAGCAATATTCCCTAGATTTGCTTAATAGGTATAGTTGCATCTATATCCTTCTATATATGCTCAAAAAAGTCCTCAGTCCAATTCTACCTGTCCAAATTTACACTCCAGGAAGAAAAAAAAGTGTTAAATGGAAATTTTAAACGCTTCATTAAAGCACCATGCATCTTAGCTGGTTAATAACTGATCAAATAGCCAGGGAAATTTCATACAAAGACAAAGTTCATGATGGCAGATGTTTTGCCAATCACAGTAGCCTGCAGACTGCCCTCAGGAATGCTGTCTTCTATATGAAGTATTCATGGTCTTGAGAATATTTTTTGAAGAAAAGTGCTAAGCATATTGCTGTGAGCTGCCAATACAACAGCATGGTGATTGCTGCAGAATCTCTTGTCAGTGTTCTGGCCTTACAAGATCCTTGCAATGTGTTGCCAGCTGTATGCAGCCCTCACAGATGATAGTGTGTTCCTCACTGTGGCAGCCAGATTGTCACCAGCCTAATCCCATTCATGAGCAGCTATTTATGTAAGTGATCAGACAGCATCAGGCAAGTCATGTGGATGACCATTTATCTACGTCTGCAAGGGATTCAATCTGGCCGCATGCTGATTGAAGCATAAAATGTGAAAATAGCTGTCTAGAGAGCATAAGTTGGATTTTTTGTGATAAAAATTGCAAGTGTGCATATTGCCATGAAGTCCACCGTGGCAGCTGGAGCTGGGGAGGCACAGGAGATGAGCCTTCTGCCTGATCACCATCATCAGATCCCAGGGCAGCGTTTGGGGTGCAAGTGGCTTGCACTGTTGGAATATGCCCCTGGAGGGTAATTTTCTGCTGGCAGTGGACTTGCCCCTCATGTTCTGTAAGTGGGTTCTGTGATACATAAATATAAATTGCTGTGGTTCCTGTCAAGGCGACTGGTAACAGAACAATTATTGCTTATTTTTGCTGCTTGCACTCAGCTGTGAGCAGGTCCTACTGCTCTGCATTTGTATCTACAAACCTGTGAAACGTCTCTGGCAGGCAATCTGAAGCTTCTTTTCTTTCCCTTTGCTGTCTGCAGGTCCAACAGATCTCAGTATGAAGAGGCAGTTAGCAAGCAGCTCTGGATCCTCCAGTAGCTCCAGCTCCAGACCCCAGCTGAGTCCCACCGAGATAAACGCAGTGAGGCAGCTCGTGGCAGGGTACCGGGAATCCGCCGCGTTTTTGTTGCGCTCTGCGGATGAACTGGAAAACCTTATTTTGCAGCAGAACTGAGTCATGCGACCTTCACACCGGCCTGGTCTTATCTCAGAATTTCCACTAATGACATTTTGATTTCCCAGAGCACACACTTCAGTTACTGCACAGTCTTTTAGGAGAGTTAATTACCATAATGCCACACTGTTCTTGATCCATAAAGTGATGTGTTAAGGTGCTTCAAGTGAACTTCGACCTCTGGTGTTTCCGAGGTACTTTACTGTGTCCAGGCTATTGCTTTTGTTTTAGTGTGTCAGCATAAATATCGAAAAAGTGGCTAGAAATTAACTCATTCTAACAAGTGGAGGAAACAGAAGATACTGTGATGGTTTTTTAAAACAAGTGGTTCAAGATCCAAGTGCAATATTAGTGGAATGTGATACTGACTCATTGGACTTAAAGCTGCAGTATATGGCAAAACATTGCCAAATGTCCTGTTGCTACAGGGCACAATTGCAATTAAAAGGATCTTGTATTTTAAAAAAATGTAATTTTTATAAAAAACGAAACAAAAGATTTTTGTTTTCATTCAAGATTTTTCATTTTTACTTTGGTAAACTTTTTCACTGGTCCTGAAAATGTTTTGAGGAGCTATTTTAAGTCCCCCCTTCCTCTCTTGAATCCCTGGCTGTGCCCTTCTCCCCAACTTCATATTCTTTCTACAACGAGTAACTCTTGATGCTGGATAATTTCCTCCCCTGTGTACTGTAAATTGTCATCTATGGAATACCTTCAAAAGGGAAGTATGCATTTCCTGCATTCATGCCATTCTCAACTCCATTCTGTAATATATTGCAGCTTTATTAGCAATTAATAAAGAGTTGAGCGTTTTTTAAAAAAGACATATCTTTGAGAAAAAAAAAGATGATTTGATTTCTTATGGTGAGCTCATCTGACTCCATGATCACTGCTGCTGTCTTATACAAGTCCCTCTAGTTGTGATTGGATGTAGATGATGAATGTTAAGAGGTTGCAAGTGACAATCTGAAAATTTGCACTCTTGTGTGTATTTATTTTTTTTCCTTAATTTAAACAAAATTCTTAACAAGGAAGGTCATTGACACTTCTGGTATAATTTGTATAATTCCCAGGCCTAGCTAAAACCTGTACAAAACTGTAAGTGGATGCAGCTGCAACTATAATAAAACTCTTCTCTCCCCTTCCCCACTCTTCCCAACCCCTCTGTTTCTTATTTTATAATATTGATTACACATTAATGGTGTTTTCTTTGTGCACTATGGCAGGCTTCTTTTTAAGTATATAGAAAAAGGTACTTTAGTTTATGCTTATTGTACTATCTGTTCTATTGTTTAGCTTTTGTTGAATAACAAGTTTCTTGTGCATTCCTAAATTTGCCTTATTTCATGTACAAAATTTTATGTAATTCCGTTTTTGACAATGAGTTTAAGGCATCAGTGATATTTTATATCTACTTGTTACATATAGTTTTCCAAGTAATGACTGTGATTGTGACCAAGTAATGTGCACTTTTTCTTGTAACTGTGGACATTGCTATGCTTTTTTTTCTCTAGTGTTTCTAGAATTACTGTTGCTTACAGTTATGTAAAAGAAAAAGAACTTTTGTGATACTGTTGGTGAATATTAATGTGAAAAAGCCTATGAAATATGAGTATTTTGGAGGTACATAGATACACAAACATCTCTAAGTTGTGGACTCATGTTCACATATTTAAATGAGAATTCAAAACCTGAGGGCTGGAATCATTTCCTCTGTTTTGTTTGGGTAAATAAACAGATTTCTGTGTTTAAATACATGATTGTGAAACATTATAACATTTAAATGGAATAACATTTAAGGCTATAACTGTAATGGTCTTTAAAGAGGGAAAATGGCCTTCCAGTCCAATTCATGCAGCTCCTCAAATATTTTTTCTCAATATTACTTAGTAAATCCAGTAGGATTGAGTAACTAGCATATATAATTTAAAGTTGGCTGGAGGGAACACCATTTTGCCACTCTACATTTGTTCTTAAAAAACTACTGGATGTCTTTTTAGAGGCCCCTGTTCTTGGATATGAGAATATTGTTGTAAATCCTTACCAGTTGTTGCCCATCACTTGGGAGTTGCATTTGTTTCTGCTCAGCTGAGCAGCCTCACCACTTTTCAAGCTCTTTTGCTCAATCCAGGTAAGGACAAGAAGCTAGAGGACAAGGAGGTAAGAAATTTAATTCAGTTTTCTGTCCTCTGACTGCTCTTTCTTCTCCCTCATTTGCTCCTACTCTTGAGGGAGAAGTAGGAAAGTTTGGGGTCACCAAACAACCTTCAAGGCCCATGACTAGTTTCCCCTTTTCCAGCTCCATTCCCAGACTACTTTGATAGCTCCCCATGTCTTCTATACTATGTCTTCTACACAGATCCTCTTCTTCTGGGTGCCTCCTCTGGAAAATTTAGGGTCTCCTTCAATCACAGAAGCAATTGATGTCCTCTAAAGTCTTATACAGATACTTAACTGTGTCCTCAAGTGGTTTGTCTATACCAAATTCCATCAGACAGATGGGAGTTTTTATCCTAGAGCTGTTTCTACCCATAAGTACTGGGTTTATTAATTTCTTCTTTGGAACAATCACAGATTCAATTATAGTCTTAACTTCCTCTTCTAAGAGGGTACTGAAATTCAGACCCATCCAGTGAAGGAGAGACCGTAAACCTCTGTCCATTTTTGTGTGTGAAAATCTAGACCCAAGCATTGCAATGAAATTTGTCCTCTTGAATCCAGGTCTCAGAGCCCCCTGCTTTGTGTCTGCTTTGAACATTCTAAGGCAGTAAAAGCACAAGGGAGAACATCTTGCTTAGGCACCCAGAAACAACCTCAGGGTTATTTCTTTCTCTCATTCACATCTTCTGTAACAGAGGCCTGGTAACCTCAGCTGAAATATTGCTGTTAGGATAAGGCCAGTTTATTCCAGCATGGGGTATACCCAGTGTCCACTGAGTATGGCTGCTTAAGGCTGCCTTCAGAAAAGCATTACCCTTCTATCCAACATCTTTATTAAACTAGTGCTTCAAGTTTGGTGGATGTCTCACCACAGAATTTCATCAGACTGGCAGGTGCTGGTCCTTATAGAGACAGTTCTCACATCTTCCCAACCATCCTGTAGTTACTCTGTGAATGGTCCTGTCAGACCTCTAGTCTCCAAGGGATTGTTGGGCAGGGAGGGATGGTGGAAAAATGTCATAATGTCCATAAACTTCCCTACAGAGTTAAGTACCAAACCTGACCATGGTCCGAGTGTATTGAGCCTTTTTAGGGTTACATACATGCTGGGAAGACAAGTCAGTTATCCATTCTTCTCTGCCTGATTTCCAGGGTAGTTTTCATGGACAGCTGTGGGTAATGTCTTTAGATTCAACTTTGGGTTGTGAGAGTGGACAATCAGGCTAGCTTATCAACTAACCAGATTGGTTTGCTGCTTTCAATGCCTGCTGGGAAAATGGAAACACATGAAAAGAGATCTGGAGTCAAATGTTTTTTATCCAGATTGGCACCTTGCTGCCTATCATTGAAGGATGCCACCACCATACTCACCATGGTGAGTATCAGAAGCTACAGAAAGAATATACAGAGGTAAGCAAGTATTTGACAGTTCTAAAGCTGCCCTTCCTCTACAGAGAAGGAATTTTCTGGATGAGGGAAAGCTGGTGAACATGTATGTGGCTGTGGATATAAAACTAATTGGAAAACAGAGTTATACTAAAGTATGTGGATATTTTTGCTGTAATGGCCTGAGTCACTGCTGAATACAGTGTAGGTGGAGGTAGGTTTTGTTGGTAAAACTTCATTGAAAATGAGGAGCAATTTTATTTCTTCAAAGTGTCTAGCACTGTGTTAAAAGACTCCCCATAAATTTGTTGAAACTCCTCTGAATCTGGCTTTGAAAGGCTTGTGAGGCATTCATAAAGAAGATGATTTTCTGTGTAAAGGAAAGCTGATTTTGATAAATCCTGAAGTCAGGATCTAGTCTGAGCTCCACCCACTATTGAAAAACACCAGCGTGTGAAAAAAATTGTGAAATAATGGGAGAAATCAAGCAATGTCATACAGGTGGTTACTGGATTAAATATGTAAGCATATAAAATGTCTGTACTGGACAAGATCAGCTGTTCACAGCCTTGTAATCTGTCTATGAATAATGTGTAAAACAGATAAAGATGTGCTAGATACAGCAGGCCAGAAGAATAGAGCAAGCCTATAGCAAGGATTTCTAAATGCACATCCATGGCCTACAAGAGCTCGAGGCTGTGGTGGGCTGTCCCTGGCTGGCAGGTAAGTTGCCCCCCACCCTCTCAATCCCTCCTCACAGTGGCACAGGGAAAAATCCAAAGAGCAAAAGTGAGGGAAAAAAACTGGGTCAGGCTGAGTAAGTGAAGAATGAAAAAGCAGAAGGGATGCAGAGGTAATCCCTCATCACTTCCCACCAGGAGACGTGATGCCCAGCAGATCCCCAGGCTATTTTGGGTGTACCCTAAGTACAATTCTCACTACTTCTTTTTGGCCAAGAATGATGTCATGTGGCATGATATATCATTAAAAAATAGCAGGAAAAAAGAGAAATTAGTTGCTTGAGGCCATGCAACCTGTGAATGCCTGGGTCTGTTGACCCCTTTCCATGGTCAGAACTAAATCAAATGTTGTATTACAGGGTGCAGAAATGTTTTTTTACCTCTTCTCAAATTACTTAAGTGTCTTTTTCACCACTGAACAAAGGAACATAAAGCAACTGGAAAGGCTGTAAAATTACTGACTGCTTTGTGAGTAGAAACTTTATGTTGTGCCACATAATTCAGTTGATTTCCTCGAGTCTGGATAAAGATTTCTATGCAAAATTTTTTGCTCCTTTTTCTAATGATGTCTTGAAACACAGTGTAAGAGTTCTAATTATTGTGACTATACATAAAACCTTTTTGTAAGTATATTTTGCTGTACTTAGCCAACCAGGTGTAAGGAGAGCTGGGAAAAGGATCTAGCACATAAATAGGTTTGTCTTCCTCTTCTTGACTTAGCAGGGAGGTAAATTACAGTAGGTAATTAAAAAGAAGCCGTGTTAATGAATTTTCAAGATTTTCCAGAAAAGAAATTAAAATTTTTCCTAATGTTCCCCTGGAAACTTGTATGAGATAATTTTTCCTTTTTTTCCTGTGAGGCTGCTGTTTTGTTATTGTAGGGTCACTAATCAGTTCTTGGTGCTGTTTATTTTCGTGCACAGTGGAGTACTCATAGCAGGAAAAGCAGCAGGAAAAATTGGAAAAATAGGAGGGATAAATATCATTAATATTTCCAACATGTCATTGTTTAACAGTTTTAAAATTATTTTGGTTCCCAGATCAAAGTGCTTTAGCACCATGAGCTTGACCTATTTATATCCTCTCATATTTAGAAGGAGAAATAGCTTCTAGCTGAGAAAAGCTCTTACTGCCCTAGCCAGCAGGCAGCCTTAATAATGTTCATTTACTGCACCTGATATTTGAAAATTGCAAGCTACAAGGCATACTTAGCTCTCAGCGCCATTCTATAATAGTTAGAGGCACAGGCTATTTTTTAAATGTCTCTGTCCAATCTAATTATACTTTATTAAGCCATATATTAATTGATTTAAACAATAAATAACAATAGAAATGAAATTAGAGATTTAATATAAATCCTTAATATCTAGCATAGAGTTGGAAAATTTGTCTCAGTGCTTAAGTATAAAATCATATGATTTGTCCTTTTAAACAAATTGCTATTAGTATTGTTTGTTTGCAGTTTATGGAGTCCAGATTTCTTCTGCTATTGGGGGCAAATCTCTATGGCATAAATCCACTCTCTTGTTTGGACTCAGGTGTCAAGAAGACATTTAGTGTCCCTGCCATTCGTAATTCTGCTGCCTCACAAACAATTATGATAAAGGGCTTGAAATCGTGGTCAATTAAAAAAAACTACCACGTGGTTATTGACTAAAGTTTAATGGTTCAAACACTAAATCATTTACATTCTGGTAGAGTCATATAATCAAATAATGGTTTTGGTTGGGGGGGACCTTCAAAGCTCATCTAGTTCAACCTCTATCCATGGGCAGGGACAACTTTCAAAGCCCCGTCCAACTGGGCCTTGAACATTCCTGAGATGGGACATCCACAGCTTCTCAGGGTAATCTGTTCCAGTGCCTCCCCATCTTCATTGTAAAAACTGTCTCCCTTACATTCCGTATAAATTTACCCTCTTTCAGCTTAAAATCATTGCCCTCATTGCAACTTGTCCTGCCGCTGCAGACCTTGGTGAAAAATCACTTTCAGTCCTTCTTATGTATCAAAAGGCTTCTCTGGCTGCTCCAGAGCCTTCTTTTCTCCAGGCTAAACAGCTCTAACTCTCCAAGCATTTGCCCATAAGGTGGGGGTCCCAGCCCTCTGACCATTTTCATGGCCCTCCTCTGGACCTGCTCCAGCAGACCTATGTGTGGGGAACTCCAGAGTTCCTTGTGTGGGGAACTCCAGAGGAGGCCACAGTTTTCATTAGATGGGCAAGGATGTGTCCATCTTTCTGGCCTGCAAGCACACATTGCTGGCTTGTGTCCAGCTTTTCACCCACCAGTATTCCCAAGTCCTTCTCCAGTCCCAATCCACCCATTCCCCAGCCTACATTGATATTGAGGGTTGCCCTGTTATGAGCTCTGTGTGGTGCTACAGAAAAGCTCTCATTCCCAGTGGCCTTTTGACTGGGTGCTGCATTCCCTGTATTTTTGGGCTCAGAAGTTTTTGGAAAATCTGTGTGGAATGGTATACAGCTTAGGTATAAGTGTCACTGTCACTGGGACTTCAGGCTGATATTTTAGAACTTGAAAGAGAATTCCATTGCCAAGAAATTGAGAGAGAAATGTGGTTACTAGCTGTCTCTCTGTACATTGTGCTAAGATGGTACATTTTTAGGATGTAAAGCAGTGAAAATTTATCTTCTTTGCTTAAAAAGGGCCATCTGCCCATCCTTGTCATTATAAACGAACACTTTTTTATTTTCTTCTGCAGGAAGAGAATGCTAACAAGGATACTGAATTTTATTTGGCTTCTCTTTCTCCCCACCAATAAGAGAATGTCATTGTTATGGTAATACAGTGTGAATGGAAAAATATGATGACAGAAATCAGTAGGCATTGGGTGTCTGGATGAGCTCCAGGCCCTAAATGGACTCTGCAGACTGAAGTTACTTGAGTCAAGACTCAACTTGACACATTTTGAGAGGGCACGCTTTTTGTTCACTAAATTTTTATTCATGAACTATCAGAAACAGCTACCTACAAATTATGCAGGTCTTATCCCAGGCTGTGAATAAAAGTTACTGGGGCCACTCCTGAATGGGAAAATGAATGGAACTCATTGAGCAGTAGATCTCTGGCTAAGACCTTTGAAAATCTCTATAAAAATGAAAGCATTCACCTCAGTCATAGCTTCCGGATTTGGCAAACGTCACAAAGAATGTGCAATTGTCACCACCCAGTCAGTTCCTGAGCAGTGGTCCTGGCCAGCTGTCCCTCTTTTCCCTCCCTCAGGTTGTATATGGGGCCATATGGTGTGTGGTACCCCTCAGGCCAGCTGGGCTCAGCTGTCCTGCTTCCTGTGTCCCCCAGCCTGCTCCCCGGTGGGGTGGGATGAGAGGCTGAAGGATCCCGGGCCACTACAAAACAACAACTAGAACACCAGCGTGTTATCAACACTGTTCTCATTCTAAATCCAACCACAGCACTGCACCAGCTACTGGGAGGATTAACCCTACCCCAACCAAAAGCAGGACAGTTGATAACACATCTTTATTTATAATAGCTCTTCCAGCAACCCAAGCTAAGCTGGGAGGCCTGCAACATGTACTCTGACCATAAGTTGCTTTCTAGAAGGCTGACAGGTCTAGGATGCAGGTTAAAAGCTCATTCATAACTGATTGAGACTCCTCCAATTAAAAAAAACATTGTAAACATTTGGTTTGGGTGCAGCAGACTCTGTGTTCACCCACTGAAACCTGCTAGCTAATTTGGTATGTTCACTTGTAACATTTAGTTGCCAAGTAGTAGATTCAGCTTGAATGCTAAGGAATGGTAAACCACTCTGAAGTGGGCTAGTTGTGACAAGCAGGCTTACTGTGGTAGCTTTTCTTCATGAATATTTCACTGTTGTTGAATTCAGCAGAGACCAGACTTCTTCCCAAAGTATTTTGAGATACCAAAATAATGTAGTGATCTTGTCACATTTCCTTCAAGAGTGACAGCATGACATGCTGGAGGTGTGCTGTGTAAAACCCACACTTGTCAAAGAGGTTGTATTACCAATTAAGAAGTTTTGGTTCTGTTCTGCAGATGGCAGTGCTTATCAGCCAACGCTCAAGTAAGACTTGGGTGATCAGCCCCTCCAGGTCAGGGGTCCACAGGGGCTTTCCTGTGGGTGTTGGTGAGTCTGACTAAAAAGTTCCATCAAGTCTTGCCTGACTAGAAGTCACTCACAGGCTCCTTGAGGTTAACCCTGTACCAAGGTACCTTCCTAACCTCCATGCTGTGTTTGTTCTTACACTCCCTCTTTACTGAATTTGCAGGGTTGGAGTTTTCACTAAAATGAAGTGCATACTCTTAAATATTTTTTGCTTCCATCTGTGCTGAGGAATCCTTTTAATAAGCCTCCATTTGTTTTTTCATCTTAACCCTTTAAGAATCTAGAAATTTAGTTGTAAACATAAATGTCTTAAAGACTGAAGAACAGATTCAAAAATATGGATTGCAAAAATAATTTTAAAAATCCAGAATAGATTTGCCTGGTTTCTGAAGTTTAGATTAAGAACTTTGCAGAGATCATGAAGCAAAGATAGACAAAGGAAGGTTTAGAGTTCTGATAAGACTTTGAACTTCAGTTTTTATTCTCTCACTGAATAGCAACACGCCTTTTCATGTGATGTGGTGGGGGTGAGTTTGGGGTTTTTTCCCCAACCTTTAAAGGGCTAAGATAAATAAATAAAAAAACTCCAAGCCAACCAACCAACCAAAAAAACCACCACAAAACTTTTAACAGATGCCTTTATTGGGAGCAGGAGAAGTGTTCAGGAGAAGTCATCAGGCCAGCAATCAGATCAAACTTTAAAACACTGCTACTTTACTCTTAAAATGCAGTGTGCCTGTGCAGGCAAAAGCCTGAAAAACTGAACACCCTGCCTGGCATTAGCACCAGGCTTGCTGTTGGAAAGGTGAGAGAAAACTCATGTCATGCTGTAATTTGCAGCAATTCTGAATGGATGCAATCCTTGTTAGCACAGGCACCTGATTGACTATCTGGCATATCACAGTTCCTTTTAATTGATTTTCCAGACCATTTTTCTTTTCCCCCAGAAGGATGAAACCAAAGCCATCACAAAAATGGACATGGCTGAGAGTTGTGCTTTGATGTGTGTGACAAAAATATCTGAGTGGACTGCTCTTAGACATAGCAAATGTGTGTGGCCTTTGTTTTCAATCTCTTTCTTCAAAGGAGAGGTTATCATTAATTTCTTTAGAGAATGCCACTTGTCAGTCACTTGCCCACCCCATTATTAGTGTGTCCTACTGAAGGGCAGGTACCATTCCTGGAAGAAGAGAAGCTGGTGTATTCCACAGGCATCAAAAAGAAATTTTGGGGGCAATGACAGAGGTTTTCATTTGCAGCACATCCAAAACAAGGGGAGTAATATCTGTGTGGCAGCATCTAGCAAAATTAACCAATGGCATCCTTTTAACCAATGGCATCCAATGATTTAAATAAAATTCTGTAATTTTTAGTTTTTATTTAACCACTTTATCTCCCGCTCCACCAAGAATTTTCACAGGTTGCTGTAGCATGACACCTACTGGTAGATATAACCAAAATAAATAGATGCAGCTCCTGAACGATGAAAAAAATCTGCCAAGAATGGGATTTTTGTTTCCCATTGAAATGATTATTGATGTGTGTCCATTCATATGGGGAGCACAATCGCTGCAGCTTGCCAAAGGGGGGCGTGTGTTCAGACGCAGCAGTGTCTGCAAGGGGCAGCTGCAGCCTGGTCAGTGTGGCCTGGGGCAGTGTGGCATCCTTGGCTCCTGTGCCCTGCAGTCCACACAAGCCACTTCATTTTAGCTTTGGCTGGAGAACTGTGAAGGCAGAGCTGCTGATTTAGCCCAAGGCTTTGGAAAGCTCCTCACGGACAAGCAGCTTCTACAGTCATATCCTACAAGGACTGCTGAAGTTAAGCCTGAGTTTCTTTCATTTGAGGTAATGTAATAGTTGATGGAGTTTTCTGACGACACCAGGGGTGGACTGAAGGTGATGTGGAGAGAAGCAGTAGAATCACACTTTCACCCCTTTTATGTGGTTATCATCATCAGGGGGTTTGTGACTTACACACTTTCTCGCCTTAAATCATCTGTTTCATCCACACAGAAAACAGATTTGTAGGAACTATAATCAGTACTTGTGGGGTGAAATTAAAATAACATGTTTTACCACATCACTCCATCAAAGGGTGCAGAATTTTCCAAGGTATTTCTAAACCAAGCAGCTTCCTGGCACCTTCACAAAAAGCAGGATCTTTCCTCTCCTCAGTGCTAACTCCCCTGGATTGTGACCTTTCCAACTCAGACCCACACTGGTACTCCTATTACCTGGAAAGTCACCTGCTTCTCTAGTGTGTCCAGTTTCATTATTGAACAGACTTTCCCTATTTGACAGCACACCAGCAGTGCTTTCACGTCTCAGGATATGGTTTACCAGTGAGCTATTATCCAACTCAAGCTTTTGAGATCCAGTCTAGGTTTTCTCCTCTAAATAAATTACCACAACAATGTCACTTACCAAATTGTTATCCCTGTTAAGTTCTTCCACTGTGCATAAATCCATTTTCACACTGCACAGAGCAGAATCAAGAAGCTTTTCCATCAGTTTCCAAACTGCATGTCTGGCCAATACTTCATAAATCATTTTATGTCACTCAAATATGAATGAGAGCTTAGGTATGTGGATAAAGAGAGAGAGAGGAGCAAAAGGTAGTAAGGATACCAGCATTTCTTATTTGTTCTTAGCACATAAAAGGAACTTTTTCCCTATTGCATTTTCCAAAGCAGTAAAACAGATGGCACAGGTTCCTAGTGGAAAAAGTACATTTTGCTTTAACCATTTTTGAAAACTTCATTTGGAGATATCAAAGTGTTTTTTTTTTTTTTTTCCATGCAACTATCCCTTTAAAAGCTGCAGTTGTATCTTTGACACATTCAGTTGGATTTCACCTGGAGGAATTTTTTGCATTAGCTAGAAAGACTCCTGAGCAGATATCTCACAGCTTTGTCAGGGGGGAAAGTGCAGATCTGAATTTTTTGGTAGATCCCTTTTTGCTAGAGCCGCATTGCCTCACTAGTTTGTGCACAAGGAAAAAAAAATCCCAAGCACTCCTTTACTTGTATTTTCTTTTTGCAAATGAGGCCTTGCTCTTGCATTTTCCTTTAAACAGTAAATTACCTCCCACCTGAGATAAGACAGAAGCAGGAGCCTTCTCATTAGATCAACCTCTCCTGAGACCTGTAGCTGATGTATTTACTGTGCATCACAGACAACAGAGGCTGAAGCAGGAAATTGGTCACCTAAATCTTTGCAGAAAGAGATTGGGGATTTTCCATTAATTCACAGCAGAAAAGGTGATGTCTAAGACATGTTTTTCCTTGAAAAACAGCTTAATTGGCTAATTATAGCTGCAACTCCATTTCCACTATCATCTTTTCTCCTGGGTAAAATTTTCTGCCAGCTCACACAAAGTTAGTTAAAAGGCAGTACATCTCAAAGAGCCAGCTTATCAGCTGCTTTGTGGTTATGAGGAATCCTTTCCCAGTACCATCCCCTATAGTAATGCCATTTGCAACCTCAAAGGATGGCTTGCAAGTTCAGTGAGCTGCCCATTCAACACCATCCACATCCCCATGCACTGGCACTGCACCCCTCAGCCTTAGCAGAAAAGACAGCTGCCACTTTAGATGTCCTGAATGTCTTCTGAGCATGGTGTGAAGGACCTGCCTGGACTTAGGCATGGAAACAAATCTAGGTATAAACAAACATGGGGGAGAAAAAAGAAGGAAACTAATTCCATTTACACATCTACATGTAACTCTGTGTAAACACCATGTAGGCTGCATTTTGATGCATTAATTCTCTCTTTTTCTGTTGGGGTTTTCCCAGGTTGATGGCTTAGCAGCCCAAATCCAACCAATGATGTGCCATTTCTGTAGTCCCCTTTCCCACCCTTTCCCCTGTGTCTGGGGCAAGAGGGAAGGGAGCTTAGGAGGAGGCTCAGTTCTGTGCCCCCAAACTCAGAGCATCCCCACCTGCTTTTGCTAGGCATGTGGAAACTTTACCCTTAGGGATCCCGGGCTCCTGATACAGCCAAGAATTTTTCACCTCTGTTGAGGCAATGAAAACCTTAAGCCTATCCTGAACACAGGAAATCTGGTGTTTCTTTTCTTCGTGTGCCATTGTGTGTGTAAGAGGAAGGAGTGTGGATCAACAGCTGCCTTTAGTCATCGCAGTCAATCGGCTTAGGAACGTAATCATCCAGAAAAAGGAAGGGAGGCTAAACCGCTGTCACTTGCTGCTAATAAAAGTTACAGCATTAAGCAACAGCAGGAGACAGGCCTTTGTTCACTCCAAGTGTCTGTCTCTCTGTGTGCTTTGCACTGTGGCAACACCCTACACTGAGAAGGGGCCTTACAATGGAACAAACTTGGAGGAGACATTTCTTCAACGTGCTACTTTGACATTCATTTCCAGTCTCCCTGCTACTTTGCTGAATATTAATGGTCAAATAAAGGTTCCCTGTCCTCCACTGTCTAATTTTGTATTGTTAGGCACAATCCAGTGGTTTTGTTTCTTAGATTTTCGGGGGATTTCTTTTTTAAACAGCAGCTGGTTGGGTTTGGCGCAGTAATTACTGTTGTGTCATGCATTCAGCTAAATGGCTGCACTACAGGACTAAGCAGACAGGCTGTGAGGCAGCAAGTCCTTACTTAAACAAAAGAGAGCTTTGATAAATACTAATATTGGCCAGGAAAAATATTAAAAAATATTTGCAACTAAGTATGGGCTTAGTTACTTGACAGACACCATATTTTAACCTGCCTACCCCTTTGAATATATTACCTCTCTCAGTTTATTTGGGATTGTGGGTTTGAGGTCGTGGTTAGCAGAGTTTAATTCTCACACAGCGGGCATTAGGAAGGATGGTGGAGTCCTGTTGACCCAAAGAAGAGATGAATATTAATTCAGACTTCTGCATGCCCAGTGTTGTTAAGGACTGATATGGAAAATACCTTGGAGGAAGAATTGACCTGATGCTCAGATCTTTGTGTGCTTTCTGAGACCATGCCACTATGAACTGCAAGAAGGGCATAAAATCATTTCAGCTCGACAGACACTGAAGACTTACCAGGAAGCAATTCCCTGTTTCAATAATTCTAATATTCTGGGATGAAGGAAGAAAACCAAGGCTAAGGCAACTGATCAAGTCGTGTACAGAAGTTCAATATCTAGGTACAAGACATGAAAAACCAAACCTAACATCCTATCCAAAACAACAGTCTGGTTGACCTACTGGCTATTGCTAGTTGCTTCTATGAGGAATCCCAAATCTGATGGGTTTTCTATATACCTTACAAACTAGGAAAATATGAAAATGTAGCTATAGCTGTCTATATCATGGAAATTATGGTAACACTGAAGCTCTTGAACTGGGAGCAAAAAAGGCTGACCTTCCAATACAAAATGATAAAAAAGGAAGCAGTATTTTAGCCTGTCAGTGGACAAAGTAAGTTTCTGAGACTTTAGTTTAACATTTATGTTTCTTTTTTTCTCTTATAGTATTGTGTAACATCAGCAGTATTTGGAGAGTTTGGGATGACAGTCTGTGAAGATTGATTTAAGCATTTTTCCCTCTGAACCAGCTGCTGTACTCCACTCTGTATACACTGCAGGCATTTAACAAGTGCCTAATGTAAGCCAGCATTAAGTGTATTCAAGATGTTGGGACCAGCCCCTTGACAGAAAGCTAAGTGTGACATTTCGGATAATGCCAGACTCTTAGAGCACACTTTGCTGCCCTTCATGATGAGAAAGTCTTCTCTGTGTGGGTCAGAAACCCCAGCATGCCTTGAATGCCCAAAGGGTGATTCAAAAACAGCAACCAAAGCTTCCAAGTTTGAGTCATTGCTCTCTATTCAGTGCTGACCAGGTTAACACTGGCAGAGGCCTATCCACCAGAGGAAAAAGGCGAGGCACTGTGGGGATGAGCTCCCCCATATCCCAAATCTGGCCTTTATTTCCTGCACACCTGCCCAAGGGATAACTACCAGCAGTGGTGTCAAGGGATGAATCTGGTCCTGATGGCTGCATCTGACTCCTAATGGATTCAGGGCAGGTGGAAAATAACACAATAGCCAAGGGCTGACCTGAGTAAAACATCCCCAGTCCCTCACCACAGACCTGGGCAAGGTTTGACCAAAAGCCAGGTTTGGCAGGAGCTAACTTCTGTAGTTGATATGCAAATAGGACTGTAAGTCATTGCCCTACTGCATAAACTGTGGGCAGCCAGGGGCCTGGGGAGCTCTCCTGCACAGCTCTGGGCTGCACTCCAGGATCTCCCCTTGAACAGGGATGCTTCTCAATGTTACTCCTCAAGAATGAGAGATTTCTTGCCACAATGTATTCTCAGTAGTAATTCTGAGATTAATAGGTTACTCAAATTTTAAATCTCAGCTAAGTGATATAAAGGATGGATTGTGTCCACATAATTAGTTATAAACCATTGGTTAAGTCTGGGTCTAACTCTGGATCCAGCTGCACCAAAACCCTTCTGAAAAGGAGTTTAGAATAAGAGGGGGTCTTTTTTGAACCTCATGACTCCATGGGAAGCTCTCCCTTGTGGCAGTGTTTGCAGGGGTCCCAGGATGAGGGAGGAGACAAGAATGTTGACTCCATGTTTCAGAAGGCTTGATTTATTATTTTATTATATATGTTATATTAAAATGATACTAAAAGAATAGAAGAAAAGATTTCATCAGAAGGCTAGCTAAGAATAGAAAATGAATGATAGCAAACACTTGTGACTGACTGAGACAGTCTGGACAGCTGGACTGTGATTGGCCATTAATTAGAAACAACTAATATGGACCAATCACAGATCCACCTGTTGCATTCCACAGCAGCAGATAACCATTGTTTACATTTTGTTTCTGAGGCCTCTCAGCTTCTCAGGAGGAAAAGTCCTAAGGAAAGGATTCTTCATAAGACATATCTGTGACACTCCCTGATAGTTCTGTCTGGCCCTGGCCTCCATGCAGTAATTAACCAAGTGTTCTTTGCCAACAAATCTTGTTGAGCCACTGTTGCATTTGCTATCAGATTTTGTGAAATTGCTGGTTTATATCTGTAAAAAATTTGCTGCTTTTTTCTCATGAGTGAAGCGCATCACTGTATCCATAACAGGCACCCACAAATGAAGCTCATCCAGTGAGGGACACAGCAGAGCTGGTGGCCCAGGGAAAGGGTAACAGCATCACAGTTTTCCTTGAGAAGTCTTGAGCTTTGTCACCTGAGCCCTACGTTGGTGATGCCTTGTGGGTAAGGCACACAAGCCGAGGGGCTCAGCGACAGCCAGAGGTGAGGCATTGTTCTGTGCTGGAGTTTGGCACTTAGCTGAGATCCTGAACTGGAAGTGACAGCCTGAGTCTGCAGAGCCATCCAGGGAAGGAAGGAAGAGCAGCCTTCAAGCCTGACAGTTATGTGCCTCCCTGGTGCAGTAATACCAGAATCATGTCATGGGAAGATTTAAATAGAAAGTGTTCCATTTAATGGGATTTTGGTCACAGTACTGTGGCTCTCTTTAGCAGCATAAAATGTACATTTGAAGCACTGCCTCTTTGCCATAAACTTCTGGCTCATTTTTCTTTGCTAGTGCTTTAATGGTGGGCAATTTTTTTTCAAAGGGAGGAATGTTCTGCAGCACCATGGATGATTCGATGGCTTAACATATTGCACTGCTGGCTGCTGGAGGCAAAATACTGCCTCTTCAATTTATCTGTGTTATATACTAATTGATGTAATTGCAAGAAAAAGGAATTAATTATGGACTGTAGAGATAATTTCATTGAAGAAGAACACTACACGAGACAAACAATATGGCATTCCTTCTTCAATTGAAGATTTTTTTCCTCTGGCTTGTATTTCTCTTCTTCAAACCCCTTGTTACTCCACTCTCTTATCACTATACTGAAGAAGCTCAGGCTTTGTGTGTGAAACCTGAGATAGGAACAACAGAGGAGGTGAAAGAGATGACGGAGTAACTGCCAGAGAGGACAGGAGAAAGGAAGGTTGATGAGAGTGGATGAAGAGTGAGGGTATCTCACTTCGAAGAGCATCCTTTGCTATCATGTGCCCCAGTTCCAAGTGGGAAATAGCACAATTCATGAAGGAGCTGCCCAGTCCCACCTGAGACAACCATATTTCTTCCCTTCAACAACCTGCTCTCTTTTCTGAGGCAGGCAGCAGACCCAAGAGTGGATTCTGCTTTCAGCAGTTCTGCAGGATTTTGACTAAAAAATTAATTCAAATACACAGTTCTTCTACCACCACCAATACATATTGGTATGTGTCGCGCTTCTTGATGGAGTCCCACCTTTTAGCTAGAGCTCCCTGGGGGCCCTTCCACCCCTCAGGCCAGTCCCCCACACAGAAATCCCCTCCTTGGGCCAGTCATCATATTCAAAAGAAGAAATAAATCTACATTACCCTACTCTACTCCACGGTTCTCATTCAAGATTGGAACTCTCTTTTCCTGCAGAAAACAGTTCCTTAGACCTGCTTGCTTCTCTGTCCCCTCAGTGACCCCAGCCAGTACCTTCTGAAGCCAAGGGCCTCATGATCTCCTAGCAGGTCTCCTCTCAACAGCCTCCACAACAACCATCAGCCACTGCCAGCACGCTCTTTTTGAAGACCATAAAACCAGTACCTAAAACTTTTCCTGATGCCACTATTATTTCTGCACATCCTGCAAACCTTTGCTACTGAACATGTCTGCCATGAACAAATAGTACATGTTCCAATGGATTAAATGGTGATTTTAGTAGTTGTTACTACATGTTCAATATTTGCTTATAGATGTAACATATTTGAAATTTTTAAACGCAGGAGGAGCAACTAAGTGGGACTGGTATGCAAATAAGTCATAAAATGCAAATGTGATATGTAAATTGTACTATCTTTAGAAAAATTATGGAATTTCCCCATAAATTATACTTTGCAGAAATGCAGGAGATTGTGGTTAAGGAGGGAGAAAGTAATTCCCAGTTCCAAGTGGCCCATGTGGTCTGAAAAGTGCAGCTGCAGCCATAGGCTCCCACCTAGCCTTTTCTTCTCCTCTGATTTCCAACATCTTGTTTTTCCTGCTCCTCATGTCCTGTCTGTCTCACTTTCCCTGCTTTGTCTGAGCCCATGGCCACAAGGCGCCTGTGAATGATCTCAGCTCACTGCAGTGCACACACAGCACACAGTACACAGCATATCACCCACAGCACATCGCCCACAGCACATCACCCACAGCCCACCCGTGGGACAGCTCAGGCTCCGTGTGCTGCTCCATGTGCAGGAGAAGGCATTCAGTCTGTACTTTAGTCTGTAGTTCAGCATGGACCTGTGGGGTCCCATTTGACCCCACTTCTGTCTGTGGCTTACAGATCACCTCATCCTCTCAGTCCTTTTTGTTTTGTTCTCCTTTCTTTTTTTTTGTTCTCCTTTCTACTCCGGGGCAGCAACTCCATTCACTGACCATATTGTAGCACCTCTGCTGAGCAGGTGAAAAGGCTGTCTCACCTTTCTTGGGAGTTCTGAACTACCACTTGCTTCCATCCTCCAGATGGGCCATTCTATAAAGGCAGAGTTTTCCCTTTATAGGCACAGTGGGCAGAAAAAGAAAAAATCCTGTATTTGAGGATATGGAGTTGCTCCTCATATGAAGCTCCTTCTTCTTTGGTTTCTTGGTTAAAATGCCCTGTTCCTGGGAGTGTTCAAGGCCAGGTTGGAAAGGTTTCTAAGCAAGGTGATCTACTGAAAAGTGTCCTTGCCCACAGCAGGGATATTGGAGCTGGATAATCTTTGGGGTCCCTTTCACGACCAGCCATTCTATGATCCCATGATGATTGTGCAATGAAGCTTTTTGCATGCTTGTGATGACCTGCCCTAGGTACCTCCTCATCTCCCCACTCAAGTCCCAACATCCTATATTCAGCTCCATGTCCTCAGGTGAAGGCTTGCCTGGAAAAGGGGGTTCCAATAAGCCATGCATGGCTGTGCTGTGTGTTCTTCATGTTGGTCAAGATTTTCCAGTTCTTCTGTGTGCTAAGAAAGCCCCAACAGGTAACACATGCCATTTGCACTGGTGATTGCTGAGGCTCTTTGCAGACTCAGTTTTGCATCTCTTGAAATTTTTGAACTCACTTCAGTGGGAGCAGTTTTGACCATCAGAAAATGGATAACTACACTGGGTGTATTTACTGATTCAAACATTTCCCTCTCAGCAACTTCTAGTTTACCCTCCAACAACTTTCACTCAAGACATCCTTTGATTACTTTTCTACTTTAATCTCCTTCCCCATTGACCTCTGTCATGCTTTGCTTTGATGCAATCATCCACTTCCAAAGTTTTCTGTCCTGTTACCTGTTCCATTTTTGTCTTTTATCTCATGCCAGCAACTGCATTTCTTTGGCCTGTACACAGGAGTTCACCTGACAGCTCTATTTCAGAATGCTACTTTGAACTTTGTTTAAAGATAAAAAGTGAAAGTCATGATACACAGCATTTGCTAACAGAATTTACTACTATGTGGTACCTAATGTAACATACTTTTTTTGTCCCTAAAGAAGAGCTACCAGAAATAGACCCCAGCATCCCCCTGAATTGAGACTTTTTATGGGTTAGCATTCTTGATCCATCTTAATTTATGTGTTGGGCAACACATCCTTCAGCTGAAATCCTGCCCAACTCCAATGTACAGCAAATGAAGAGATCATGTCTCAGAGAGCAATTATAGGCATGACTTCTCTTGATCAATAATTAAAAAAAGTATTGAAAAACTTTTTAAGGTTTTAAATATTCTTTTTTAAACTCTAGAAATCTGAATTTCATGGGAATGTGTAGCCAATCTGCACATAATCCTCTGATGGTCCTGCAAGTGCTACCTTAATCACAAATGGTGCATATTAACAAAGGTCCTCACCAGATGAAAGAGAATGTTAAAGAGTAGTTGAAGCTTGATGGATTTAATACAACCAACTTTGACTCGTTCTCAGATTGAGTCAAACAGCTTCCAGCTATATTTCTGCAAGAGGGGGAGGGGGAAATCCCAGATGACAGATGCTGTGCAGAGCAAAGCCTTCTCTAAAAGAAAAGAATAAATCATTTATGTACAGTATTCACTAAAAACTGCAGGGGGCAAGAGACTGCAGGTTTTCCTTTTAATAAGGAAGAAAAATGCATATATAATAATTGCAGTTGCTAACATACACAGTGCACAGAAACTGAGTCTGGATTAGATTCATGCACTTCCCCAGGACAGAACATAGGTAAGTTACTCCTGGGTCACTAATCTACTAATATTATCAGGATTGTCCTGTTACAAAACAAAAGAAATCTATAGCATCATCTTTTTAATCTGTGCATTTCTATCATTCAATGAACAGTCCAAAAGGCACAGATTCCTGTCCATGTGCACACAGTCATTTCACTGAACACAGAAGAGATCACAGAGTGCAAATGGAGTTGGGAACAGGAGTGGTTGGATGGGATTTGCAGGAAGGGGGTCTCTGTCACTGCTGCTGGACTCATAATTCAGCAAGGTCAGTGATTTTAGCAACTGTTGCTACATCTGCTTTCTGAGTAAGCTTTTTTCACCTTTCTTTTTGAAGAAAACCACAATTCTGAACAGCAATCTGTTGACTTTCATAAAGCAGAGCACCCATTTTGTGCTAAAGCACACAGGAAAAATAAACTTTGATGGTGTCTAATTTATGGCAATAAATTGGAAATGTACTTGTTCCCCCTCCTCTTGTTATGACAGCTATCACTTGTAGGTCTGTAAGCTGCAGGACCTTCTTTCCAGATGGAGAAGCCTCTGTGCCAGAGCCAGCCCTCCTGTCTGCTCTTCCAGCAGCACTCAGGATGGGAGGCAGGGGCTACATCCATACTGCCATTCAGACATTTCTGCCTGGTCAATGGTCCCTTGAGGGCCATTAGCCACAGAACTCTGGAGAGGAGCTCTGAGAGACCATTCCTGATCTCTGGCTGCATCATCTCAGAGAAGGAACACCCTGTAACCATTTTTGGCCTCCTTCCCTGAGTTATGCTCTCAGAGGACAACTGCAGCAGAGTACCTGGGTGTCTCATACTCTGAAGTAACAGAAGCACAATGCATCTTATGCATTCTCAGAAGTGTATAATCATTGTAAGATATGTTTTTTAATATCAATAATTTTTTTTTTCAAACACGTGATTCTTTTGTTTTTCAGTAGCAGCATCTGTTCTTTTCAGAGGGAAATTTGTGACTACTGACACTAATTGCACCAGGCAGGAACTGACAGGACACAGTCTCGAGCTGCACCAAGGGAAATATAGGTTGGATATTAGGAAGAAAAGTTTTTTACAGAAAGGGTGATAAAGTTCTGAAATGGGGAGGTGGTGGAGTCACCATCCCTGGGTGTGTTTAGAGAAAGAGTGGATATGGCACTTGATACCATGGTTTAGTTGAGATGTTAGAGTTGGACTCAATGATATTTAAGGTCTCTTCCAACTTAGTAATTCTGTGAATTCTGTGAGTCTCACTTAATGCGGAAGAGGCCATGTCCATGCTTGAGAATCAGCTAAGGGGCTAACCTGCCGTGCCACGTTTGTGGAGGCAAGAAAGCCCACCCAAATCCAGGTTCCATTAGGAAAAATGACCTCACAGTGAAACATCAGGCTGTGGCTGGCAGGCCTGGTCCCTGTCAGAGCTCCAGAATGTGCCTCACACCTTCCTCCTGCCATCACCAGCACAGCACTGAGTCACCCCGTGCAAGGACTGGGCCCCATGGATTGAAGAGGGTAAAGTCTGCAGTGGTGGTTGGTGTTTCTCAAACATCCTGGCCTGGCATCTGTTGGGAGGCCAGGAAACACAGGCATATCTTATCTCTCCAAGCCCTTGCTGCTATGGCTGGTGTGCACGTGTTGCTGTCAGCTAAACCCACAAACTGCTTAATGGCAAGTACATAATAGCCCATTAGTTCAGGTCTGCCTGGGATGCTGGCAGGTGTTTACATGAAATTTTGCCCTGCTTGTCACAGCATACAGGACAGCCAGCACCTGGCAACCTCATAGCCAGCAACACATTCTTTAATTGCTCCAAAGCAGTGGCAGCAGCTGACACCAGCCTTGTTAAATAAACAACAGGTTCTGCACCTGCCTGAGCAAAACCCTGACCCGTGTCCCAGGCAGCCAGTGGGCACACAGAGAGCCCCGCCTGTCCCCTGCACAGCAGCCTCAGGGATTAGTCAGAGTCTCTCAGCATTGATTTGTCCTTCAGCAACAGAGGTTTGCCCTGCCCTTGTCTCGGGAGTATTTTACTGAGCCATGAGACATGAAAATCTCCCTAATTAGATTTCTAGTTTATGAGTTTATGGACAATTCTCATCACACACACACGGAGCCCCACAGACATACAGGCTCAATGATAATGAAAAAAAGTACTATGGCACAATAGACAAATGCCCGTGCCTTGTAGAGTGCTTTGGTACAGAACAGAACAATTCTGAGTTATTTCTGAGGATATGGAGGTTTTGTACAAAATAGGACTTTTTATTCTCCAAGAAGTGAAAAAGCCTGTTCAAAAAACCTGATTTTTGTTAGGTATAGCCATCAAAGATAAGAGAACTATGTATCCTGACTTGTGACAGGTGAGCTGGTATTCCCAAAGCTATACATGATTATTTTATCACTCATTTAATTAAATCTTGGCATCTTATTATGTTCTAGAGTAAATAGTTTGTGCCACAATCTTACCAAATCCACAATCTTACCAAACCAGGAGGAATAGTGAAGAGTAGGAGTCACCCACCTGATGCAAGGATATTTCCCCCTAAGTGTTTTTCTTCCCTCCCCTTTTGCTCGTGAAGAGGATGTGCTCTGAGGGAGCCCACAGCATCAATCCAGCCTCCAGCCAGGGGCAGGTACCTGAGGAGGCTGCACATGAGGCACAAGTGTGTAAAAAAGGGGTAAATGCAGAGAAAAGTCCTTGTAAGGACACATAAGAAAAAAGTCACTGAAAGAGACAAAGTTATTACAACAAAGAGAGCGGAATTCCTGTTGAATACTAGAAAAAAACAAGAAAATATGTCATCAGAACCCCCAAAAAACCGACAAAGATCAAGATGGTCCCTTTAGGAGCTTTAGGAGGCTTGGTTTGGGGCAGCACTCCAAGAGCAGAGTGCTGTGCTAATTGGGCTCTGTTCTTTTGATCCACAGAGCAAGACTTGTTCCATTTACATGTTTTCTTTAAAATTAAAAGGCAGAAAATACTTAGTGTCATTTCTTACAGTGCAGTTTTAGCACACAGACATACAAAGGACCATCTGTTGGGTCTCTCAGCTACAAGTGAGATGAAAAGGAAAAGGTGAAGCAGGAGCACCACATCTACTTTGTAGTTGTATACTCACCCAGACACAGGGATATATTAACCATGCTTTGGGAGCATTAAATCCCTGGCAGCGACACGTTATTTACTACTGATAGCTCACAAAAGCAAGTTAGCACAGCAAATCCCCTTCACACAGTCCTACAGGCCTTCAGGTGTTAATGGTAATCAAGGGACTGTTATTGGCATGTGACTGTTTTTTTCCAAAAAATTGTCATCAGCCTGCATTGCAAACACAGCTGATTGTAAATGCTGTTAAAGCACAGGACTGAGCCACCAGGGACCACTGCCCCTTCTTGTGCTGTGCCTCTCAGAGGCTGCAGGGCTGCAATCACTGCTCAAGAACACTCCTGTGTTTTTAACAGGTCCCCTATTCGTGACACACAAAAGTGGCAGAAGTGATTTCATTGAGCAGCAGTGCAGGTTTTGGTTTAAGCAGCTCTCAGGGAACACTGTTGAAATGCTTTGGCTGTTTGTGGGATCATGTTGCCTTCTAGTGGCTGGCCCCAGCTCCCTGTTGCAGAAAGGTTTTGGGATACTCTTCCACAAATATATCAGGAGCGCAGGATATTTTCTAAATTCCTTCTAGGAGAGAAACAACTGTTAGGCATGAATCATGCTCTGTATTTCTTTGGAGGCACAAAAAAGGGTTATCAGGACAACTTTTCTTTTTGACACACATAACTGTTTGAGTGTCTTCTAGGATAAATTTTGGTGAGTTTTAAACTCTCCACAACCTGTAGCAAGGCAAAACAACGGAAATGTATCAATTAATGGTGCTGGATAGGCTTGTCTCTCCTGCACAATGCCAGAGAAAGTAAAATTAAAAAAAAAAAAAGAAAGGTGAAGTACTTTCATTCAAAATACTGCTGGCACAACAATCACAAAAACTGGAGCTGAAGGAGAACTCAGGGACAAGTTTTGCTGATTGGCATCTGAGAAGCAGGATGGTCTCCATCCTTGAAAGTGGGGGAAAAACCAGTTACTGTTGAAAAGCACTCATTTGTTGGGGAAATACTTAAGTCAGCAGATTGAGGAAAACAGAAAGCAGGAGAGAAAGAGAAATGACAGTCGGATGGAGTGGTCTCCCTCCCAGAATTATTACAGGAAGAATTCACCAGTGATGCTGTTAATCAAAGGTCTTTTTATGTCTTCCACAATCTGCCTGAAAGACCAATTTCATCTGAAGCAGTTGCACTTGAAAAGCAATGGCTGCTTCAACAAAATACTCCCAATGGGCTTGATAATGTTGGCCCATGTTACTTGCAGGATTTTCAGCAGGGCTGGATCCTATAATACTTATCTAGAAAGGCAAGAAAAGTCATTAAAAGAAAAAGAATTTAAAATGTCAGTAGGAAAACAGTGACTAAGCTGCATCACTGAAAGAGAGGAAAAAATGGCCAAAACTGTGAATTATTTGAAGAAACGCAAATATAGAAGACAAGTTTTTCCTCCTCTGATGTACAAGACCATGGCTGGTGGGGGAGTGAAAGAGGGGGTTGGACACAAAGAACAGACAGAGGAAACAGAATTACAGCTGAAAATTAGAAGAAGCCAAATCATTTGAGGAACAAAGACCGGATTGTCAGCTCACAGGGTGAAAGAAAATGTGACAGCAAGTAAAATGCAAGGGGTCTGCTACAAGAGACCTGAAAAAAAATTAAAGCAAAATGCCAAGAAACTGGAAGGAAAACCTTTCGGTTGCACAGATTATAAAGAGCCCAAGGACAGCTGTGTGGGTCTGGAGAGGAACCCAGTCATTGGTGGTGTGCACATATTTTTATGATTCAACACCCCAATGCCTCCCTCCTGCTTCAACATAACATGGTTTTACTACCTCAGGAGAAGCGAGATTCTTGGTTTTGAGGACTACTGAGTAACATAGCTAGTGAAATAAATGCTTCAATCAAAACGGGATGTCTGCTCTCCAAGAATTTCACACATGTACAGAAGAACGTGATGTAAGAAGTCAGATTAGACTGCTGCACCTCCCTCTTGCCTCCTAATCTATGAATATTCTTGCAACACATGGCTGTGTCATCCCCACCTGTTCTCCAAAACCCTTCCCATGCACACATTGCATTCATGGGGGAAAAAAGCAACACATCCGTGAGCGGCAACTGTCTTACCACAATCTGCACGAGGTAAACATGACAGAGATGAGTGAAACACATGGCTGTACCAAGCAAAATCCAAGTCTGTTTCTTCTATTCAGAGTTCCAATTGCTGACTCTTGGGGAACTGCCAGTTTGAAGAAGGCAGCTCGTATTCCTTGAATATCCAAGCAGTAGGACTGGTGGAAATACAGGTTTTAGACAACTGTAACTGTGAATATCCTGCAAAGTATAGGAGCATTAATGGGTACACAGTGGCATACTTCTTATCTTTTTTAAGTGAAATGATCAAAAATAAAAAGTGCCTTGTGAGTGTGGCTTTATGTATGGTAATATTTGAATAGCTTACTATGGTTTTTTTCCCCAAACAGGCTGTCATCCAAGTAAGCTTTGTGTAGAATATTCCTTTTTGTTGGGCCAGCAACAGAATTGATGCATACAAGTCTGAATTTAACCTACCGATTGACATTTTCTTTTTTATCAAAGGCCATCAGCCATCCTTTTCCTGTCTTAGGTTCTTGGGTGACACCACTCTGCACAAGAAATGCTGAATGATTTGAAACACACAAACAGAGTCTTACAAATTATCACCTGCAAACACAGGTCACGAAAAGAAAGAAAAGGAAAGAACAAGGAGAAGGTGTAGGAGAAGGTGAAGGAGAAAGAAGAGAAGGTAGAATGTTAGAAAAATTTTACTTGCAACTTCCTTATTGATTTGGTGCTTTGAGAAGGTCATGGCTTAAAATTCAGCACTTTTTTCCAAATGAAATGTTATCTAAAATATTTATAGGGATGCCTCTTGGAAACAGAGAATACCACAGACAGCTGTAATAATTGTGGGCTATCTAATGAGATGATCCTGGGTGTGATATGGACCAACTGCATAAAGCCCATAGGAAATTATTTTGTTGCAACAGTCAGCACCTTGCATATGGGATCACTCCAGGTGATTTGTTTTTACATACAAAGAGCTTGGTTGTGGTAAGCAAAGAAATGTATTTGATACAGGGTAACTGATCACTGTAATGGTCTTTCAGTAACTGGAATACTACCTCACTCTAAACCAGATTTACCCCTATACTACCCAGCTTGAAAATCAGTAGTTCCTTTTTTCTCAAGAAAGATATATAACTCAACATTCAATAAGTTTTTATAAGCCTGATAAAGTAAAGGCATATTTGATAATTCTGCAATAAGATCATTTCAGAAAGACACAGCATACAGGAAATGAATGGCATTGATGAGATTGATTGAAAGTAGAAAAGAAAGTGGAGTTCATATTTTAAATAAAAAATAATTTGGATTCAGATTGATGAAATAGTGCCAAAAAAGAATTCAAAATTTTTTTCAACATTTTTCAGGTTCATCATGGCACATTGATTAAACCCCACAATGCCTGTTCCTAAATCTTCCAGAGAGGATTAATAAGCAACATAAGCAGTGTGGAACAATATTAGTGCTCATGTCTATGAATTTAGATATTCACACCACCATTCTGTATTTCTAACTTCATTTATTTATGAGAGACAAAAATAAAGACTGGTAGCCCTTATGTCAGCATCCCCAGCTAAGCCTCACAGAGGCAAGGTTCTATCCCCTTGTGGATGGACACAAAACCTTTTTATTCCCAAGGAGGTAGCTCTGATTTTCCAGGGTAAACTGTGCTAGAGCCACTTGTAGATTACTGTGTATATAACACTTCATTTTTATTCTTCCCATATTGCCTCCAAGACAAAAAAAAATGGTCTCCTGGTAACCTGTGCCTGGAACCATATTAGCCTCTCTATTTGCAAGAAATGGGAAGTTCATCTCATGACCATAAAATATCATTCCAGGTTCCGAAGAGGTGACAGCATATGGTTGACTGATCTCATATGAAGAACCCTAAAATATAAACCACAGAGCTTTTCTAAGAGGAATCCCATTCTAAACAGGGAGATTTGATTCATCTCTTTGCTTCCTTTTAACTTTATAACCCATTCTCAAATTGAAGTGTTAAAAGAGTATCATGTTTCTAAAATCATGAGGATCTGAGTTATGCTTGCATGGCATTTTGTGTACTGCCACTATCATATTCTGCCCACACTTGGAGTTAGCTAGAAACAACAGAGCTCTGAATGAAATCTAGACGGCCATGCCTGCCTAAAGCTGGGCCCAAGCTAATAAGTCTTGCTGAAAACCAATGTTTTGTTGTTGTTGCTGTGCGTTGTTGACTCATTAGCATGGCTATGTAGCTTCAATAAAGCTGTAGCTGTCACCAGTGAAGTAAGCTCACATCTGCTCAGGGCATATATAGACATATTTACAGACTATTAACAAAATAAGAGAAGAGAAACAGAGGGTTTTCAAATTACAAACAATAGACTTGGTGCCTGTGCTGCAGTCATCCGCAGCACACCAGTCAGCACAGTCAGTCTGCTGTTGGTCACGATCTACTAGTCCTTCTATGTCACATCTCAGGGAGCATATCACAGCTCCCAGAGTCACAGCTCTGTCCCTGTTCTGCTCCTGAGACAGCCCAGATGGACCCCATGGCTGCTGCAGAGGCCATGTTACAAAGCCAACAATTGGCTTATGATCAATCTTAATTTTCCCTTACTAGTCATTGGTTTGGTCTCCGCTACAAATATTGCCATTACAACGATGTAAATGCTTAGTAATCCTGATTTACAATAATGGCATATTATCCATTCCTAATTGCTATTCAATCCTAATTGTCTCCTTGAAACACATACCTGATTAGGTCAAGATTTAAAGACAAGAATCAGAGCAAGTGCTTAGGACCTCAGACCACTGAGTACAGGCAGGAGAAGGTCAGTCTGTCAAATCTGGAGGAGGTAGCAGTGCAAGACAGTAGAGTAAAGCTAGAAAGGAGGCTCCACTGTGCTTCCGTGTGGAAACTCCATTGCTGTAACACCAGCTCTGCATCTGATGTTAAAAAAAATCTCTCTGATGTGTGAGACACCACATGTCAGAAGTGTACTGTGAAACATATGTTCATGTTTTCCCTTTAAAACAGAGTATTTCACATTTCTTCTTTTATGTATACTTTAGATTACAGATGAATCTATTGTACCAAAATATGGGCAACTGCTTTCCAACATGGGAGACTGCCTTCCATGTTCAGCCTCCATGATTTCGACTGTAAAGCATTTCAGCAGACTCTTGTATATTGATATTCATTACCTGTATGGCTCGATAACAGAAACAGAAACAGGCCAGTCAATAATAACAGCTCATATTGACCAGATATTCCTACCCTGAAATAGGAATGCCAAGCTTCCATTGATTCACATTCATGCCTTGAGTAACTATAATTTAAAATTAGTACAAGAAGGAGCACATACTGTTATTACCACGTGGAGTATTCTGGGGATGCACTGCAGCACAAAGCTGGTGTTTGAGACAGAGCTGGTGAATAAAATGCAAGGTATAAATTACCACTGAATATCCCATGAACTCCAAATGTTGTTGGCTGTGACAGAGCTGTAGTCCAGTCCTGTGCTACCACCTGTAGCTCCCTGCAAGCTCCAGGTGAGGCAGAGAGGGTACAAAACACGTCTGACCAAGCTGGGTACCAAAATACCTCCTTCTTTCCTCTACAGAGCGCTAAAGAAAGAGAATCCCACCTTGTACAACTGATTAAAACTCAAAACTTAATTCACATGACATGGTCCAAATATTTCACAGAATCATAGATTATCTCAAGTTGAAAGAGCCCTATAAGGAGCCCTAACCTCCTTCTCCAAGCATGACCAACTAGAACTAAAGCATATGGCCAAGGGCATCACTGGCATACTCCTTGAACTCTGACAGGCTAGGTGCCATGATCTCTTCCCTTGAGGGCCTGTTCCAGTCACTGATCACCCCCTCAGTGAAAAAACTTTATCTAAAATCTAAACTGAACTTCTCCACATGCATTTTTCATTTCCTTGTGTCCTACTGCTGGTCACCAGAGAGCAGAGCAGCACCTCTGCCTCTTGGAGAAGCACCTCTATCCTCCTTGAAGAAGCTGTAGTTTATGAGGAGGCCACCCTTCAGCCTTCTCTTCTCCAAGTGAAAAAAAACCAAGTAGCCTCAGCCCCTGGTATTATATCTTTAGGAGGACATTCTTCACAGAAAGAGTGCTTGGGCATTGGAATGGGCTGCCCAGGGACACGGTAGAGTCACCATCACAGGAGGTGTTTAAGAAAAGACTGGGCATGGCACTTTGTGCCATGGTCTAGTTAACAAGGTGGTGGTTTTTCCTGTGTTGGACTCAGAGATCTCAGGGTCTTTTCTAACCTAGTTGATTCTGTGGTTCTGCCTTATCCTCGAGACATTTTGCCATCTTGGTCACCCTTCTCTGGACATACTCTAACAACTTTTTGTGTGTTTTATGTTGTATCTCCTGACAATGCACACAGCACTGGAGGTGAAGCAGTCCCAGTGCACAGCAGAGCAGGACAATCCCCTCCCTTGCCTGGCTGGCCATGCTGTGCATGATTTCCCCAGGACAGAGTTGGCCTTCCTGGCTACCAGAGCACTGCTGACACACATTCAGCTTGCCATGGACCAGGAATCCCAGGTCCCTTTTCACTGTGCTGCTCTTCAACTTCTTGCTCCCCAATCTGTAGGTGCAACCTTGTCCCAGTCGGACAATCCAGCACTTGATCTTGTTAAATTCCATGCAATTGGTGACTGCCCAGCTCTTGAGTCTATCCAGATCTCTTTGCAAGGCCTCTATACCACAGTTCCTCCTAATTTAGTAGCATCAGCAAACTTAATGTACATTGGATTCTTTCACCCAGATCATTTATAAAAACACTAAAGAGGGCCCTGAGATGGAGCCCGGGGGAATGCCACTATTGACTGGCCACCAGTCTGATGTGATTTTTACACTACACTAAGGGATTCTTACACTACAATCCCTTGTGCCCTACCTGTGAGCCACTTCTCACCAACTGCATGATGTGTTATCCAGCTGTGTGCCAGACAGATTATCCAGAAGGATACTGTGAGAGGCAGCATCAAAAGCTTTGCTGAAACCACAAGCCCCCACATCTCCCCTTGGTCAACTAGATGGGTGACCTTGTCATAAAGGGGAATTAAGTTTGTTAAGCAGGACTGTACCCTTATGAATCTGTGCTGGCCATGACTGAGGACCATGTTATCTCTCAAGTGTTTTTCAGTAACTCCCAGAATAACCTTTTCCATAATATTACTCATCACTGAAGTGAGATGGACAGGCCTGTATTATTAAATAGGAGTAATCTCCTTACTCTTCTTGAAAACTGGGGCAACATTCGCCAGCTTCCAGACAAATGAGACTTCTCCAGACTCCTGAGACAGCTGAAAAATAATGGAGAGAGGTTCTGTGATGATATGACATTGGCCAGCTTTTTCACTACCGTGGGATGAAGACCCCAATCACCCTCGCTTTCAGGAGCACTGACAAGACTTTTCAGCTATTTTCTTACCTGTATTTGCTTGCTTTTTGACAAAATAAAACCCATTAAAAAACCCCAAACCCCAAAGCAAACCGTTCAGCAGAAACACTACCATTACAATGACAGCCTAAATGAAAATAACTAAATAAATATAAAACCCCAATGAAAAAATAAACCCCCAAGAACTAGGTACTTTGTTTAGGAAAAAAAAAAAATTAAAAAAAAAAGAAGAAAAAAGGGCTCTTAAGCAGAAGAGAAAAAGGCACTCCAGCTGTCTTCTTGCCAAGTCAGGACTGGACCCTGGTCCTGCAGCTCTCCAGTTCCACAAACAAGTTTCAGTGACCCTCTCTGTTGGTGATGAGGAGGACCATATTTTATCCACCAGCACCCTGATGCTGTAAGACCTCTGTGCCCTACATTCTTATCTATTGAGGGCTCATCATCTAATGTTTTCCAGGAAAAAAAAAAAAAAGCAGCTCACTGATGAGAAGAAAAAGATAACACAGAGCAGCTGCAGCTGTAATTGGCTGAAGGGCTAACAAATGACCTAATATTTTCCTAGCTAGGATTTATCCAGCTGCTCACTGTTCTGATTAAATAGGACTAATCCATCAGGCAAATATTGCTTTGTTGGTTCAAGAAATAAACTTACCTATTTCTTAATTTTTCTTTAATTTTATTATTAGAAGATAGAGTGCCACTTCTCTAATGTTTGTTCTAAATTATTCATGGATAATTTTGTAAATGAACATATAAACCTACTCCCATAGAGGTCTCTTATGAAGCTGCTATTCCTGATCTTTATTTAAAATTGTGAATTAAAACAAAGCATAGGATGAACTAGTAAAACTCGCTGACTTTTCTATCAGAGAATATATTTCATACACGTTGCAGGGCTTTTCCCAGTATTTGACCTCTGAAATAGGAAGCTAACAGTTGTAAGTAGAATTTGATTGATTGCTATATATACTTATAATTTTCCCATTTCTGAAAAATGCTCCTCATTCCAAGATAAATATGCCCAATTAAATTGTAATCAATATAATTTTTGAAGTCGCTCCGTCCCCATCATGAGAAATAACACAGAAGTAATGTTAAAAATGATTGAACTTTTGACAGTCCTCACCGTATTTCAGTTTCTCTCTCCTGGTTCAGGGTCTCAGCATTCTGCCCTTTAACCCTTTCCCCTGAACACCTCACTTTGAGCCCACCAGCCACACACCACTACCCATGGATATTCTGCTAGAAAGTGTAATAGAGCACTTTCCATCTCATCACCATTTTTTGCCTTCCTCATACTGAGGAGAATAATGATGCAAAGGCCCAAGTGTGGTGCTATGAAAGGAACTAAAGCCTCTGGTACCAGATAATGTACTACAGGATATTATACATTTGTTTCAGCTAACATTATCGGTCTAGTGCTACTAAGTCTCACTTGATCTGCCAAGTCATGCCAGGAGAACATATGTTAAAAATATTAATAAAAAAGGGGAAGGAAAAAGGGAGAAAGCCGGAAAACAGAAGTGTATGGGAGCTTCCACTTGGAGCAGTCTTGTTATGCACACACTTAATGAGCAGAATGTTCCTTTTCCAGTGACATTTGCAAAAGCCAATTTCCAGCACCGTGTGTCTTTTTGAAAGACATTGAAATATGCCACAAATCTTCCCTATCGAGGCATTCAAGAGCTTAGCATGGATAAAAACAAACAAATATATTCACCGTGTCAGCACTTTCTTTCCTCCATTGCACAAGTGACCTCCATCAATATCATGTTTCACTTCTGTTCCATGTGGCTGAGCTCGTGTTTCCTGATCTTAGTCCCCGTCAGGGCAGAGATAGGTATGGCTTCAGTTCTGGGATATTTGCTATGGAAACCAGGAAAGATATTGGAAATGCTGGAAGATTTTTCAGATGGAACTGCTGGAATGGATGAAGAAAGAAATAAAAGACTAGATAGTTTATGGATGGAAGTTCCAACTTCCAAGTCTCTCTCTTCCTTTAAAATACACTATGTAGTTTATTTACCAGATAAAGGGAACAGCAATCAAAGCTGCAACGTGACTAATATTTCACCAGATGGCAATATCAGGTGAAATATCAGGACTTTACCAGGTCCAGTGGCGAGATAAAAGATTAGATTTTGGTGGGGCACTGGATCTGACTGATGAGGTGCATGTTTTGGAAATAGCAGTGCTCACTATTTTGCTCTGTTCAAATTGAAAATCGCAAATGCATTTCAAACTCGTAGCTGTAGAGTCAGACTCCATGATCCTGGTGGACGCCTGCCAATTCATCATGGTCTATGCAAATAATCAAAAGAATCAAAAGAAAGAGTATAAAAATGATTACTCTCAATTTCAATTCATATTCTTGTTTAATGAATCAATAGTATGCATAACGGAAAAAGATTTTGTGACCTTGCTTGCTCTGATTTCACATCTGCTTAGAAACAAAGGCAAACTAGAGAAGATAACATGAACTAAAGGTGCTACACATGTTAAGTGCAAGTGACTATTATTACTGAAAGAGCTGTGTGTGGATACAGTTCTTCGGCAAGAAACTGAGACTCAGGCAACCTACTGTCTCGCCCGAGGGACCCAATCACCAGCCACAGGTTCATTTCAACATTTCTGACATTTGGTCCTTAACTTTCTCTGACATCGGGGAGGCCCCTGGGACTTAGCCCTCCTGGCAGAACAGGAGGCAGCAGTTCCAGGGAATGGGTTTCTCCTGAGTACAGCAATCATTTTCTTGTGCTGAAATTGTTGATTTTAGCTTGCTGCTAAGATCATTCCCCACTTTCTGTCTTCATCTTGAAGCTTGTGTGAAAGCTGTGTTCAGTATAAGGCTCTGAGAAGCTGATCTAAAAAGAAATGTCAAGGCTTTTACGGTTATAAGAAACAGAGCCCTATAAAATTGTGATCATTAAGCCTCCTCAATCAAATAAAGAAAGAAAGAAAATTATTTCTAAAGGTTTCAGTAAACCTTTAGAAATTTTGCCATCCTGGGTGACTAAGTACTGCAATAAAATGCCAAGTAGAGACTAATATATACTTACATCCTCCTAATTTCCTGGTTTCAATAAATCCAATATCATGAAATTGACAGATGCTATTTTATCTACTCAAGTGATTAATGAGGGGCCTGGAACTGCAATGCTGCAACAAGAGATGACATTTCTGCTAGGGTTTGGGTTTTTTTAAATAGAAAGAAATGACTGGCCAAAGACTGGTGATAGCTTGTGATTTGCCTAGCACAAAATGACAAGCTTGTCACCCTTGCCTACAGAGGTAAGGGAATTACTAAACTTGGCTACTATTTACCTATGTATTGCCTACCCAAACTGTTATTTTGAAATTGCTGAGGAGAAAGTAAAATAAATAAAGGAAACAGTTGAAATTTAAAGCTAAATTAGATATTTTTCATGTCGCCTGCTAAAATTATGTTAATTGGTATGCATTTTTAATGACAACATTAGCAGCAAGTAATAAAAAGTCAGCAGGATCTACACACGGATAAATAACAACACGCTAATGATAATTACATAAACCCTCTGTATAGTGACATGTGGGTCAGGAATTGAATTTGCACTCTCAAATTGAATCATCTATCAGGGCCCCACATCATCAGTAACAAATGTCACCAGTAGGGTTCATTTTCCTGTTTTTAGACTGCCCTCGTGGTTTTGTTTGCTGCAATCCAGTGACAGATTACGTTTCAAGGCGAAACCTTGACACCTAATGGTACTCAATAGGAGTGTTGATTGTAAAGGAGTAGCAAAAAGATTGCAAAAGCAGCTTTTGAGTGTTGAAAAAGAGCCTATTTCAGACACTCAGAGAACCTAATTTCTACTTTAATTTTTAGGCATTTGAAAGGGCTTTTCCGATAAGAAAAGGACTGACTTAAGTTTGTTTACAGCTACATACTGGCATAACTGCCTTGTTGAAGTGGGATCCTTTTTAAGTGCGTGACTTTATCAGTGAAGTTTTATAGACTGAGCAAAGAGTTCCTGAATTACTGAAATCAGGCCAAATAGGAAGTGATTGAAGGCAAATGGAAATGTTCCCTCCAGTTTCAGAGAAAATATACATTTTTACATTCCTTTTTTTTTGACATAATGGAATATGCTTTCTTGTCATTACAGAACAGGATGACAAAGTAGCTGAAAATAATTCTCATAAGATCAGAAGAACATGGTACTTCCAAACATGACTTTATTCTGTGCTAACAGGAAATATTAGGCAGAATAAGTCACAAATCACGGGCTGTTTTGGAGCCCTGAAAATGACATCTGCTCAGCCTTGCTTCAGGCACGGGCTGGACCATGTTTTGATTATAAAGCCTGAGGTACACTGACCTATGAAAAAGAAAAGCTTAGCTGCTGTGCTGAGCACAACAGGCAGTGTTTGGGGAGCTGGGGGCTGCATGGGAGAAGATCAGGGGTTGCCCCAGGTAGGAAACAGGTAGGTCCAGCCAGCTCTGAAACTGGTGTAAGCATCTCATAGCCCAAGGCTTCATTGTTGAAGGAGACGTGGTGCTTCTGCTCCAATACACTTTGGAAAAGGAGAAAAGGCAACCAGAAAGGTCAGGGGGCACATGGGGAGGGGATTTTGGGCAGATATGAGAAGGAGCCACAGGGAGGGAGACATTTTGGGGCACGGAGGTGAGGCATTGCACATCAGAGTGGGGAGAGCTCAAGGGTCTGCAGCCTGGGGCACCCCTGAGGGACTGTGCCCATGGAGCAGGGGGAAAATGAGCAAGGAATAGCAGAAAGAAACCATTAAGTGCAGGACCTGCCCATGCACCCATGGAATGAATAAGGAGGGGCTTGGGGTCATCCACAGCAAACCCAAGGCAGGGTGATGCTAGAAAGAGAAGCAGAGATGTTTGCCTTAAGCCTGGGAAACAGGAAGGAGTTACTTTCTTATTTACGACATCCCCACCAAATACCTCAATCAGAAGATGGTGCTTATTGACATGAAATCAAGTAAAATTTCCCCCATTTGAGACTGTTTCACCCATGGCACCTGTTTTCAGTTGTAATGGTTGAAATAGATAAGACCTAGTGAAATGTTTGACTTATAAACACACAATGGATGATGGAGAATTTGCCACAACTCTTGATGCTTCAGGACCTCTTTACAGAGATATATCCATTTCCTCTCATTGTTAATAACATAACTTTAAATTGCTCAGTTTAGCTTCTAGCCTATATATTTTTTACACCTTCAGCAAATAGTTATCTATTAAAAAATCCATATTCAGGTCATTTCTTTACCTATCTTCAGTATTTAGATACTATGAACCTTCAAAGTATTTTATCTCCAGCCCTTTGCATGTAATTTTACAGCTATTTGGCAAATTCTTACCAAGTTTTCAAAGTTATTAATTAGCTTTGGACACCTGAATTGGTGGGGTTTAGTGGCAGTTGCAAAAAGCCGAAGAAAGAGTTAATACCATCTCTACATTCCAATTTAAATCAAACTGGGATTGTCTATTGCCAAAAGAAAGAAAAAAAGACTAATTTTTTCACTTAGTCTATTAAATTTGGTGATTATCCATGTAAGAGTAAGAAATTTTTAACTCAGCCTGTGCTTTTGTGAATTTTAACTTGGACTGATATTTACTGTGTTAATTCAATAAGCTGTTGCTCAGTTTTCATGAGAAAAATATGAATTTCTGTTCATATTGCAGGCACAAAGACAGTGGTGAAACCATGCTTTTGTGAAAGTCAAATTACATTTTCTAAAGTACAGTATAGCTATTAGGAAGACTAAAATAAAGATAAGGTTAATTACATATTGAAGTGTAATTTGCATTTAAATTTAAATAATGGGGATGTACATTTAGTCATATGTTTCAAACAAAAGGGAAAGAATTAGCATTTTCTTCCTGGAATAATCTGTCTACTTTTATTTTTAATTAAACTAGCTATATCAGGTATGTATAGATCATGAAAATAATGAGAAATAATGCAAAAATCTAATAGTCTAATAGAATATTTCTCCTTTTGGATATTTCTTAATGGGGTCAGAACTCCAGCTTGTGATTTTGAGAAGGTTTTTTATCCTAAAATCCCAAATCCAAATCCTTTAACAGACTTGAGAAGCCAGAGGTAGATTCTTTAGCACAGGCTACAGAAACATGGGTGATTAGCCCAACAAAATGTTGCTTTATACATGCTCCCCTCCACTTAAATAACTTCCCTGAATCCAGTCACCCATCCCAAAGCAATGACAAGGGATTGAAAAGAGGAAGAAATTATTGCACACACTTGAAATCCTCTACAAACACTTCTAAAAATTTTTTTAAACAAGTATGATTCAGGATTACTTCTCTTGAATATAGTATACAATGTGTTCAAAAGGATGATTTTTACTGGAAATGTCATCTGGGCTCTACCCATATTTACCTCTGCAGCATACCAAGCACACCTTGGAATTCTGTTCACCAAATGTCTCCATCAGGTGTTTTGGGAACCAGTAATTTAGTTGTAAATCCTGCTCATCAAGATTGATAGATCAGTGAATACCCATGACAGGAACTCCATTGCCTTGTATAACCTGAATAACAGAGTCCTGAGGAAAGCCAGAGATGGTATGAACAGGATGGTAACCAATAGAACCTTCCTTTTTCTTTCCTCACTGAATGTTCCTTCAGCAGAAATTGGTTGGGATCATCCTTTCACACAGCTCACATGAGCCAAGATCAAGATGAATTATGCTGGGACGTTTGAGACTCCATAAACAGTTTTTGTGGGTTTTTTCCCCCTGTTTTGTAATTGGCAAACAAACAGAAGAAGGATATTTGAAAGCTAAATAGTGAAAAATAGATAAAAACAATAATGAATAATAGCTAATAATATTTCTATTTATAAATAATAAATAATAATTATGAGACTAATAAAATTTTCTTTATCATAATAAAGTTTTAGTTGAGTGTTAGAAGGAAATTTCCCCCATCTTTCTATGCATTTTTCCATGTGACAGCGCTGAGACACAAAATCGCAGTCACAGTCAGTATGTGGTTTTCACACACTACCATAACCTGAGGACTTACATTCACAGACCAAAACAGGGCAAAAAGTCCAAAGTAAAGAGAGATAAGAAAAAGGGGGAGTCCTTGTGTTAGAACGATGAAATTAGAAAGAAAAGATAACACCTTTATTCCCAAAGAGAGGAGGTCCTCATTCATTCGTGCAGGCCTTCTGCTGCGGGCTTGCTTGATTATGTTTTTGTAGGGATGGGCAATTCTTGAGTTCAGATAAGTCATCCCTGAAAATCAGCTAGTTCTTCTGGACCTTGTTTTCTCCAAAGCTGTATCCCATGAGGTTCTCTCAAGCAGAGCCTTGGACTTGTGGGTATATTAAAGAATCCCCCTCCATCCCAAACACATCCAGCTGTGTCTCCACTATCTTTCACAGAGAAGCATCACTGAGAAATGAGGAATTGTCTCAATGTTAGTAGCCAACAAGTGTTGAACAAGTGAAACTCCAAGGAATTAAAAAATCAGAGCAAAAGCAGCAGATGCAGGAGACACACACCGCTGGACAAGTCAGAGCAGTAAAATAAGAAGGAAGGGAAATGTATGGAAGAGATACAGTCAGAGAGTTAGAAGAGGAGCTGTAAAAGGTTACATTTCTGAGGCAGAGGAGAGATCATGAAAAGCTGAGAGCATTGATATTGTGGGTGTTCTTGCCTGAGGAAAAATACAACACTGAGTCTTTGCAAAAGACAATGAAAATTCCAAAATGTCTTTTAAATACTGGAGAAAGGAATTTCTTGCCTCTATTAGAGATCTGAATTTTTCTTTCTGCCTTCTGTGAAGTAAATTCTGGCTTTCAGAAGTACAGCTGACTAACACAGCATGTTTAGAGAGAAGGAAAAAAACAGATTTTACTGAAATAGAGTTGAGGTGATAGATGTGTAATGCTGAGCCCAACAGTATAAGTGAGCTACGTCTGTATTTTCATTTTGGGAACATAAGCTTGTTAAGCTGCTGAATGAGAAAAAACTGAGAAACACAACAGTGAGGAGATCATGAGTGAAATCTGCAACTATGTTAATCTTACACTTAACAGATTTTCACCAAAGCACAGCAACAAACGATAGAAGGAAGCATAAGATCAAAAGTTAAAACAATTCTTTGCACAGACTCAGCCCCACTCTTAAGGTTACCATGTTAGTGCCTGAAATTTTCAGGCTAAAATTGTGTTTCTAGTGCACGTGCAGCAATTCTGATATGCCCACATTCCCTGATGGCTGAGGTATGCCTGTAAAATGGTACATCTCAGACTCTTTGTCTGATTGTGCTTTCACATGTGAGCAACTCACACACAGGAAAGAAACCCTGTGCATCCTGACAGACATCTTGGCTTCTTCTGTGACTGTAAATTAAGAGGCACCCAGGATTTTTTTCAGCAATTAAACACAGTCATGCCTACTAATACAGTGTAAGAACAACTTCTGCTGAGGTTCTGGCCTGCTCCAAGAAGCTCCATTCCAGGGAATGTCCCAGTGCTGGCTCTGCCAGTTGGCCTTGGAGCTCACAAACATTTCCAGACACAGGTACAAACATTACAACAAGACATCAGCAGTTTAGGCAGTATGGCCTGCTGTCCACACTGACTGCAGGGCAAGGTCCTCCTGCCTACCAGGACAGTAATTTCAGCAGAAAAAGTCTTTGGCAGATATACCCTGAAACTACAATGAAACTTGTATGCATACTGCACACAAATGCATGCGTAATTAAGAGATAATCAGGATTACCCCACCCACGTTCTTTGAGACACTTTGTGTGCTTGTGCTACATAACTCTGCTCATTCCCTGTTGCTCCAGAGAGAACACAGTGAATTCATGCAACTCTCAGTAGGAGGATGAGTACATTAATAAGTTCTAGAGTAAATAAGGTAATAAAGTATAATGAATAACTTTTAGAGTGCAAGTAGGGAGACAACTAAAACATAATAATTTTGAAATATAAGGAAAGATTATTGTTTAATACCAAGCACTTTTTAAATAAAACCTTATAATTTAAGCAATAATAAACCTACTTCTCTATGCCATTGATTTTGATAGGAGAAGTTCTGTGTGTACGAACCCCATACTCTTTAATAACGTTTTGCACCAAGCAGAAGAAAGATTATTTTTGAGGCATGAAGAAGAAATGTTTTTCCTTTCTAAATGTCTGATTACTATTTATTTTTTTCACACTCCTGCATCTGCCAAAGCTGAGACCTCTCCTGCTTGGTCAAAGGATAGAGAATTTATTTATTTTCTGCATCAGCTCCTTCTTGGCAAAGTGACAGGGGGGGCATCACTGCAGAGGGCTGATAGTGGCAGCTGCAGGGGGGGTTTTGCTGCGCTTTGGTTGGTTGGATGTTCAACTTTGGAATTCTTCTGCATATGCATTTCAGTTCCAAACAAATCTCAGTCTATTCTAAGGAAAAAAAAAGGATCAAAACATAAATAATGCCAGTGGTTTCCTTTATTTTCTGTGTGCATGCTTTGAACCAGTCTTTACTTCATGTACATGTAATGCTTCTGCATGAGGAGGCCCCAAACCATATATTAACATTAGAGGAAATAGATTCTTTCTTTTTGACAAGTGACAGAGATCTCTTCACAGGTAAAATGAACATTAAGTTGATTTAGAATTCTGTAATAGTGAACTGGCACCCATTTACAATTCCTAACACTGGAGCAAATAACTACCAGCTGTATAGCCACAGAAAACCAGTCAAAAAAATACCAAATTCTGCAAAATGTGTAAGAAAATGAGAAAGTGCAGCTGATTTTTTGTTTATGACAGGTGAATTAGTCATTTGAAATAATCTTTGTGTGGTGTATAAAAGGGATTTAATCCCTTGGGCTCTTCATGTTTTAGACCAAACAGACATTATGCCCACTATTTTATTATTGTTTTTCTGTAGTTAGCATTACAGTTCATTTTCTGATATTCAGTATGGACTCTTCTTTTTGTTTCAGGACTAGCTTTATCTTGATAAAAACATATGCTGTGTCAAGGTACTATTTTCTTCATAGTTTGTCATTATGATCTGAATATCATAGCTCCTCTCTTGTCTATTGTATATTTTTGATCTTGAACACCTTGAAACCAATTTGACATTCTAAATTTTGGAAATTTTCAATAATGGTTGGGAGGTATTTCAAAATTTAGCTTAAAATTACTTGATGGGCTTCAATTGTCACAAAGTTTTTTGGTGTTTTTTTTTCAGTTCAAACAAGGTTTTGAAGAAGCAAGTCAATTTTTACTGCAGAGAAGTGATAAGTGATAGCCAGAGGACAACTTTTAACAATGTTTCCTCTTTTGGAGCACTTATTTCCTTGAGGAAAAGTAGTGCACAAAAAGTGATAACCTACAGTACAAGCCTGTAATGCTGAAATCAAAATGCCAAACAAAAAAGTCAAGTTTGATCAGGAAAGGACATTAAATACAACAACAAAAAAGGCATTCTTGATGGACATCAGCAGTTGGGAGGAATAGCAAAGTGCCAGCTTGTCAGCTGCTTAAAGGAGAGGGAAAACCACCCCTAAAAATATTGATTATTATCAGATAATTGGCATAATTGGCACCAGTGAGAAAAGGGTACATCTCTGTCCTAAATTGGAGAGAACATCTATGAGCTGTATGTTTTATACTGATGTGAGCATCAGGACTGTCCCTGGGGAGCACTTGAAGTGCAGCTAACTCTGCCACAGGACTTATCTTCCAGAACATGCGAAATTAGGTGATGCAGGTAAAACTTGGAAGGATGAACATAATAACCACTTAGATTAAAAAAAAACAAACTGAAGGTGTGACAGGGAGTTAGTCTCATTAGCTTCATTTAATCCTCTGAAAGAGTGTTAGCACAACTCTATGGTTTATTGCACCCCCACAGATAAAAAAACAAAACAGCTACAGTCAATATGAATTGGTCAAGAAGAAACTGAGCCAATCCAGTCTCATTTCCCACTCTGACAGAGTAACAGGCTCTGTTGACTTAAGATCTTTTAGCGTTATTTCCATGACCTTTTCATAAGTAAACTAGGCAAGACTGTAAACCTGTTAGTCAAAAATGGGGGGAAAACCATTCTGACACAGTCATGGCAGCAACTGCAGCAGTGTGAGTTCTGGCTTGGCTCATTGCAAGCATTTCAGTCAATGAGATGAGTGATGGGACGCCAAGTTCTGAGCAGAAGACTCGGCTTGATGGCTTACTGAGGGCCCTTCAACAGGAGCTATCCTGTGATAGCATGGCCCTCTTTTTCTGAATTTGCAGATGATACCTACCCAAGAAATCCTGTAAGCTTCTTGAGACACAGAATTGGATTTTAAAATTATTTGGACAAGTTCAAGTTATGGTTTAAAAGATTATGATATCACTAAGTACCGATAAACAGAATATTCTATACTTAGAAATAATTCTTCAAATACAGTATGGGGAAGAAGAAGCTAAAAGCAGTTTTACTGAAAAGGATGCAGGGAGTTACTGAGCCCAAACTGAACCCAAGTCAAAAAGGTCATTGACAAACCAAACACTGACCTGGGACACAGGGTACAGTTTTAGCTTCTAGAGCTTGCAGACCAGTCCCACCTTTCTGCTTGGCCTGAAGCTGACATAATGAGTTCACTCTTGGCATCTGAAAACAGAAAGAATCTGAACTAACTGGAGGGAGTCCACAGAAGATCAATGAAAATATTAGGAGTTTTGAAAACATGACCTATCAAGAAAGGCTGATTATCAGGATTATTTAAGTTAAACAATGGAAAAGCAAGAGAGAAAAATAAGCAGCCTAGATATCTAATAAACTGGAAAGAGTCTAGGAAGAAGTTATTTTCCATGCCTGTGAAAAGTAGATAAGACTGAATGGGCTTAAACAGCAGCAAGGAAGATCTGGGTTAAACATTAGGATAAGCCCTCTAATTAAGTGTAAGAGCAGTGAAGCACTGAAACAAACTGCCCATGAGTGAAGGCCGTGCCAGGTGGGTGAAGCAGACATTCACCACCACCACCAGCACCATCCTCAGCAGCGTGAGACTACTGAGGAGCACCAGAGACAAACTGGCCTTTGGATTTCTGGCAGTCCTATTTCTTAAGTTCTAAATCACGTGAATAAAATCAGCCTTCTTTTTGCAGCAGATGAAATTCTGTAATACTTAATCCTGATTTAAATGTACTTCATAGCCCACTTTTCTAATGCTTTGCTCTGCTCCAGTTGTCCTTAATCTTTTTATTTTTGTAACTGTGTCACAATTATCAGATGCCAGAGAGAAGAACCCCTTGTGACTGACACCTCACACGTATTCTTTTCTATTCCTCACAAGAGTGATTTCATTTTCTGCCCAAGCTTCTCTAAATCCTTTTTTATTAAGTATTCGAGTACCATTGGCACCATTGTACATATAATTCCTCTTTGCTGTCACCTCCACACTTCATAAAGGTCTTGACATTATTTCTCAAAAAGTTTAGAAGATGCAGAATGGAGAAGGTACCTTCCCAAAATCCAGTAATACCCTTCAAATTCCTTGAATCCCATGGCTATTTTCACAGCCCTTTCACTTGATTTTGAAGGAGCTGAAAAGACAAAAAGGATTTCCTCTCCAACTTAGATTAATTCTTTATAGGAAACATGATGCACTTATCTGAACTAGGTGACACAATGTATTTTTGCATTACTTTCTGAGCTGTCCTACGCAACAAAGAACAGACTTGTGTGGCAGTGCAAGCAATTTTATAACCAAGAAACTAATGCTGTGAAATTCCTATTTTAGAAAATCTAAACAAAGCCCATCAATTTGAATAATGTTGATCATACAGTAATTTAAATTTTATAACCAGAAAAATACCTTCAAACATAGTTTTTAAGAAACTAGCCATGAATTTTCATAATTTTATCCTATCAACTAGATGTGGGCCTATTTTTCCTTAAATATTTCAATTTCTCTCAGAATTTAGAGCTACAAAAGTTGTTCTTAATGCTTGCAATTCTGCAGATATTAAAAATGAAATCAATTGGCAGGAGCACTTGTTCCAAAAATGCGACTAAGATTATTTTTCTCTAGTCTCATGCTATCTCATTATCCATGCTTCTTTCCTATGACAAACAAGGCTGACACTGAGTTGGACTGGATGATCTTAGAGATATTTTCCAACCTTAAAAATTCAATGATTTTATTTTTGTTGGTTCTGTTTTCCTAATATTCTGAGGACACTTTGGACTTGCTGAACTGTAAATGCTCACTTCTGGATGGAAGTTAGGATGATGGTCTATTCTGACTCCTGCAGGTCAGTTCCTGCTCACCCTCATTAAAAAAAAAAAAAAACTGAGGCATGGAGATTTTCACTCAATTAAGGAAGTCGAGGAATAGTGTGTCTGCATTTCCACAGCTACTCCATTACTTTTCCCAAAGACTCCATCTTATTCTGCACAATGCAGTGGTAGATGAGTGGAGATTGAGGCACTGCCTACAAGTCTCTCCACCGTTGTCCAGACTTGCTCCTTTAAATGCCAGAAATGCACAGAACAGCAATAGCCAAGATTCTGCACAACAGATGTTGGGCTGAGAATTCCCAATCAAGGGGAATGCAAAAGTGATTTGCTGAATGGATCTGAGCAGCTGGGAATCAGAAGCAAAAAAGACTACAGCAAGGACCAATATTTGACCAACCCCTCACATCTTCCCCTTTATTTTGATATCAACAGTCATTTATTTTTCTCAATATAACAATGATTTATTATTAATAGAAGCCAACTATCCAGGATAATCAGTGTATTTCCAAATCTGTTTTTTTCTATGTGGGATATTAAATGATTCTCTGTCCTGCTGGCAGATGCGTGAGGATGCCAGAGATATTTGATGAAAGCTTTCAGTTTTTGTTGGAAAGACATGGAGATAAAATTGATGGATTGAATAAGGTCTACAAGATCAGGACAAAAGACACAGAACATAAAGGTGACCTGTACACAGAAACTCACATTTATCCAGTGTCATCAGCTTCCAAAAAGTACAATCTAGATATTTTTCCCCCATGACTATGTGAAACAACGGTTGATATCATCACTGATGGTGAATCAAGAGGCATCTCCCAAGTTCTGAGCACGAACCTTCAATACTTAAAAGCAAATGCCTGACATTTAACTGAGACAAAACCTTCTCTTATCAGTGCTTTCTATGTATTTGCAGAGTGCCAGTGTCCAGGTTCCTGAATTATCTCAATGAATGTGGCTTTATTTCTGTGTCTAGCTCAGTTTCTATAAAAACCCAGCTGTACAAATAATGTACTCTGCCTCCACAAGCAGTTACCAGCAGGTAACATGTGACTATCTACCTTCCTCAGCATGGAAAGCTGTTTCCCAGGTGGTGGTGCTCCAAGGTATTTTAACTGAATAGCTTTAGATTAGATTTAGGTAGATTTAGATTAGATATTAACAAGAAATTCTATACTGTGAAGGTGGTGGGATGCTGGAATAGATTGCCCAGAAAAGCTGGATGCCCTGTTCCAGGAAGTGTTCAAGGTCAGGCTGATGGGGCTTTGTGCAACCTGGTCTAGTGGAAGTTGTCCCTGCCCATGGCAGGCAAGTTGGAACTAGATGGTCTTTAAGATTCCTTCCAACCTAAACCATCCCATTCCATGCTTGATGGTCCTTCCTGTGCAAGCCTGCCATCCAGCACTGGCCAGGCTTGGGTAACAGCACATCCTGTGCACACCAAGCTGTGCTAATACCTTCATATTATATTCTGTGGAGCCCCTCAATACAAAGAGCTTTGTCCTGCCACTCTTCATCCATGAGTAACAAAGGAAACTGCGGGGTGGGAAAAAAAAAAAAAAAGCTGTGTCTCTGGCCTGGGGAAGAATTTTTTCCAGTGTGTCATTACTTCAATTCCAGACTGCACAACTCAGACAGTGCCAAGAGCAGGAAAGGATGATGTGAGCTTCAGGGCATAATTTTTACTGAAAGCCAGGTTCCAGGACTGGGGAGGGGGAAGGAAGGAAGGCTTGTTTTCACTACAGCTACAGGAAAGACGAAGCTAGAAACCCTCAGTATTGGCAGCAGGCTTTCTCTGTGCTGTGCATCTTGCCGGGGGACAGGAATGCTCGGAGACCACAGCAGCCTGTTTTCTCCTGATGCCATCTGCTGGCTGAACCGCCAGGGTAAGGCTGGGCTCGCTGACATAAAATAAATCACAAGGCTTCACCTCGCAACACTTGCAAGGTCCTTGGAAAACCCCTCAGAAAAACCGAATACTTATTTTTTAAGATGGAATAAAAATGCACAAAACTATTTTACAGGCTTAAAATTAAAGAAAGGACAAATGTTAATCTTTAGCTAGTACAGCTTTAAAAAAATTATTTACACTACAATGCTTAGATGAAAAATAAAATAATTTTTAAAAAGCTGTTACTGCCAGAAACAGAGCTGGTCCCTGCTTTGGCACAGGCCCATGCAAAAATAACCAATTCTAACCAGAACCAACTAAGTTAAATTATCTACATGACAGTAGATGTTTGCTAGATGGCTATTGGATATGAATAAAAGATCACTGAATTATAAATTACAGAGGTTGATATTGCCTTATTTCTGCATTTGGACAGATTTTGGCAGACAAGGCTGTCATCTGCTGCTAACAAGACTCTCAGATGGTGTCACATCTAAAATAATGACAGGAGGCTAGAAAAAAGATGGTGTTTAGGATATTTGCGAGCAAGCTTGTGAAAAAGCTGCTTGTTGTTCATCCTGCAACATTTGCACCCTCACCATCATTACTCAAAGCTCTCTGGGCAGATTAACATGATGAAAATGTTGTGGCTTTTTATATTTAATATAATGGCTACTGAATTTCTCTCTCAGAAAAGCCTTCCAGACCTGAGGAAATAACGGCTTTGAGGAATATAACTTGGACTGGTCGCCTTTCATGCACCATGGACATTTAATTTCTTCTGCTGTGGGAATGGGAGATCAGGGAAGTGCACACTGGGATAGTTGCTGTTGTGAAGGATGTTCTGGATGGGGTTGCAGACAGAGGCAAAGCACTAAAATACACCCAGCATAAACTACCTGAAGTAAGATAATCCCTTTCATCCACAAACTATTCTACTTAAACTACTTAGTATACAACATCTAGTTTCATTTTACCTAGTATAAGATGATTAATACTCAAATTACATCAGAGTTCATTCAAACTGTGCCTTACATCATAGTAATTGAAAAATCCTTTACAAAGGAATGATTTATCTCTCCCATTTCTAGTTCATCAACCTGTACATACAATGGACGTGCACAAGGAGGATCTCCTGCCTAAGGCACTGAACATAAAATAAATAAACAAATGACAAATATTATTTTCTCTCTTTATTTTTTTTTTCCAGAATATTTTAATATTGAAGCCCAAGTTGTTATTTTCAAGGGACAGGGAAGGGGGAAAGGAAAGGGAGAAAAGTTATGAAGACAAATTATTTTATTTAATTTATGGTTTTGTGAATGGTCATTTCTGTAGGCAACAAAAGGTTGTTTTCTTAAAAAAAATAATAAAACAAACAGCACCATTAAAGAAAGCATGATCCCTGAATTCTAAACAAAACACTGTCTTGAAACACAAAAATTGCTAAAATGCTTGTTTCACCCAGTCACATCTGGTGGGGTAACAAAGCAAAGCATAACAGCATTAAACTGTAGCAATCTTGCTGAAACCAACTACACCCCCTTCTGAAAATTCAGAGAACCACTTTCCGAGCTTGTCCTGTGGGGATAACATTTTCTTTGGTAGAGGACTGAAGGAGGGTATTTACTTCACTGAATGCAGATAGAAAAAGTATCTATGCACGTTAGGGATCTCCCCAATAAATCTGTATTTCTCATGCATGTTAGGTACGAGTGGATTTCACATTGCTGTTATACTGCAGGAGTAATACTGCCCTATAAAGGCATAGAATGGCTAATGTTGAACAGATGTAAACATTCAGAATACTGACAAAAAAAAAAATTACATACACACAAAAAACCCTGTACTGAAAATGTGAACCGAGTTAAGTTTCCATAAAGCAGAAAAAATATTTTACAGCAGTACAAGAGAATTATGGCAACAAAGTAAAGCACTTTTCTTGTAACATTCATGAACAGTACAAATACAACAAAGTTATTCTACGGACTAAATTATTCTTTAACTATCAAATATAGTACAAAGCGAAATATTATGTGCTATAAAAGAAGCAGCTCCTTAAATTAGACTAAAAAATGCTTTTTGTTTTTTTTCTTTTCGTTGGTTTTACAGTGACAAAGCATGACGACCGAAGACAACAGGATTTCATAGATCCAGAAACATTTAGCCACACAGGTCCATGATAAAGCCACTGAATATTTGGCTGCTTCCCCCCCGGGGCTCCACAGAGCCACAGAAGATGAGCGGCTGCGCTGCTGCCAGGAGACTGCAGAAGTCATTCAGTGTTCAGAGCAGGGCCCTTCATGTGCGTCAGCTAAAATGTTCCCTTTTGGTGACACCTCTCAGCTCATCTCGAGTGTTTATCCTGGTACTTCACCACACCTTGGAGAAACTGCTAAACCAGAGGCTACAATAACGATTCTGAAATTGTGCGTGTGTTCACAAGGGGAAGGGGGTGCAGCATAAGGTAATTTTACTTCAGAAGTTGCATTATAAAGCACCATATGCACCAGCTTAAAAACTGTGCAAGGAATTGCAGGGCCCTGAAAAACCATCTGCACGTTCTGTAGCTTACCCTGACGACATGCACCACCCTCAAGAAGAAAGTCTATAGTACAGAGAATATACCTTTCGCTTTATGGCTCAACCTTTATTTTTGTCTTTTAAATGCTATTTCATGTACTAGATCTCAGCAGATAAATAAAATGCAAACAGGGAGCATCCAGTTCACCATTTCTTAATTATTTTTTAACATTATTTCAAAGGGAGTTTCTGCTTGGAAAATTATTTCGGAACAGAAACACACAAACATACTCACTGCAAATGCCCTAACGTTATCTGCATATCTCACAGGTATGCAATTAAAACAACAAAGAGGGAGGAAAGAAAAAAGCATTTCTCCCTCTCACCCAAAAGTGCTGCTCCAGGGGTAGGAGTAGGGGGACAATTTTTGAGATTTAAAAACAAAAAAAAAGGTAAATTATACATGCTGGACATTGGGACACATACGTACGTACACACAAACACAGAGCAGTGTGTTCTTAAGTAATTCTTCCACCACTTTTCAGTGCATAAACTATAAACAACCCACGGTGCAAACGGCCTGGTCATCAGAAAACACAATGACATTGAGCCTGAAACCTGAACAATCAAACAACAACAAAAAAAAGGAGTAATTCAAAATTAATGTCTGAATGTGACTGTGTTCTTACCAAAGGCCTAGGGTCACTCTCCCCTAGGCATTTGTGTGATACCAAAATCCATGTAAGGTTTTCAGTCACGCTAGGATTCAATCAGGCTCTCGCATCACCGCGGTTGCTTTTGAGTATTTTCATACCCTAAACGTATTCTGCAACAACATTTCACCACCATTGCTAACTAATTGCTTGAATTTATTCCTGGTGCATCTCCAATGACTCCAAAATGAAAGGAGTGGAACTGCACTATGGAAGAGTTTGGTCAGTTGTATAATGTAACATAGCACCATCCAGTCTAATGCCTTTAAAGTACATTTTATCATGACCTCACACATGCAAGTTGCAATCCTGATACAAAAATGACAACATGACATGAATGAGTGACCTACCACATTAGTCACACCCTTACCCTCCGAACAAAGGAAAACTATGCTGTGGCCGGAATTTATTTCTGTATTATGCCAGTCAATACAAGAACTATTTCAAGATGCAAGTACAAACAAATATTGACTTATGTGCTGTGGACAGGAAAACCTGAGCTAGAAATAAGGATTCCCAGCAGGCTTGTATAAACATAGGTAAATAGAAGTCTAAGACTGGTTGCTCTCTTTTTTTTTTTTTTTTTTTTTTTTTTTAAATAGAAGATCCTAGCTCTACCAAGTATAAATACAATGCAATACAATTCCAATACAAAGGCTCCTCAACTATGAATCTGATATACATTAACTGACTACACTCATGCTTACTCATGAGTATTGCCCAGTTGCTGTTTCACCCACAGCTGGCATAGCAGTGGATGCTAATTTTCACTTGGTTACTTTTAGGTTTTTGCTTGGCTGGCTTATTTTCCTACCAGAAGACCTGAAAGTGCTGAGAAGCCGTTCCTTAGTTCACATGTCATATTAAGGAGCACTTTTGTATAGAAAAAAGAAAATATTATTGTATCAGCAACAAATTTGTTAGTTATTACAAATGGCCTTTGTACCACACAGTGTCAAAAATAATATTGATATGTTGCTAATTACAATAAAAGAGAACATCAAGGTGCACCATAGAGCTTCCTATGACAGGAATGTATGTTGTAGATACTCCAGCTCACTTTTAAGACAACAAACGGCATTTATCATGTTTGTGAAAATGGTCCCGCAAGAAAATAAATATGGATCCTTCACTCAGCAGAACCTCACTAATACACCCCTGAGCCAGGGAGACCAGTTACAGCCAATGAAAAGCACACAAACAAAGATCAGACAAAAAAAAAGTATGCTCTAAAATACAGCTTACTTTTCATTTCCTAAATGTAGCTCTATCATTCACATTGGTACTTCAGAACGCAACAGTTCGCTGCACAAAGAAACCAAGCAGTCTTACAGCCTGCCCATGATTTTCCTTGCACAGTTTTAAGAGAGCAGTGTAGTAAGAATGTGTGAGATGTAAGGTCTTTGGATTAGTGAGGTTCTACTGTGATGGTAAAAAAACCTGTTTCTCTTGATGCTGACATTTGGGCAGACCCAACCACATATTGGCAAGTGACTTGAACTCCACATGTTGTGTTCTTGGAAGGGGGAGTAAAGAAAAACCCAAAGTGTTTTCATCTCCCCAGCAACTGCATGTGCTTTATCCCTTTATAATATTTTCCTATTAGGTGAATAGGACTCCAAAATCATGGTTTTTCTTTTCTGCTGTTATGGTGGCTAGCACATCTGGAATGCAGCTATAGTCCTGAATGTAAATACAGTACTGGATAACTACTGAAGGTTGCTTTAAAGATGCAGTATCCCTTTTAAAAATACAATTTGCTTCCAAATTTCTAAAAGGGGTCTGACTTTCTTTGAGAGAAAAAAAAAGAAAAAAAAAAGTCAGTGTTGCAAGTACTTCTAAGAATTACTTTAAATGGCAAAACTCTCAGATGTTATTTAAATACAGTAACTCACATAAGAGGAAAAAGAAATTATAACCTAACATTCAACCAATATGCAATTAAAATCTTTCCTTATTCATTCATCAGAAGAATGCATTTATTTTTAGGCCAGAAAAAGACTACAACCTTGAGAACCAATGACCTATGTCTGACCATAATTTTATATCTATTTGGGACTAACAAACCTAGTGGACAGATTAGAGAGGCAAATACAAATAAAGACCATTTGAGCGAGAAACAGGAAGCGAAAAGAGATTTCTAATCTCCAGCAGAGAAGTTACCTTCTCCAGACTCTACTGAAGCCGATGTGTTTCCAGTGTTGGTCCTGCTAACTCACCACAAATCTTTCTCAAGGAATCAACAAAGAAGAGATGATGAGTAAGATTTGAGTTCCACAGTCCCTGGCAGGCACATAAGGAAACTTCTCTAACCATCTAAATTCCTTTTTAAAATTTCTTTTGTTAGGTGAAGTGACTATATTTTAGCCCTAGATAGTGAAAGTCAATTGAAGAAAACAATCTTGTCAGCAGAAAGACTGCAAACTGACTTAGAATCTACAATGGTCGGCACCCCACACCTTGCCACTACCCCACTCACACCAGCTGCTATTCAGTGTGTTATTCATTCTGCATAGTTACTCCACTTCTTACAGTGCTATTGTTCCACTGATCTTTAACCTGCAGCTCATATCAAATATCAAACAGTGGAGAAAAAATGTGCTGCACTTTGTGCAAATAAATAGAAACTAAGAATTACATGCATTAACGCATTTTTCTTTTTCTTTTTAGCACAGCAAGAGAGCTCATAGATGCCTCAGTAACAAGGCTATCTTTTTTTTAACTACTTCTACAGGTTTCCTCTTCTTCCCAGAAAATGGCACTCAGGCAGAATAATTAATTTCTGAAAGCACCACGTAGGAGAAAAAAAGCAAAACAAAAAACCAAATAAACAAAAAAAAATTTAAAAAAACAACCCACTAATTGCAAACCATTAGTGGCCTAAACTGTTCCAATTTCTCTGTTCCTTTGTCCTGCTCCCCCCCGTTTATAAGGGATACTGCATCTTTGACTGAGCTCCTACCGCACCACCAGACAAGCTACACACAGTTTGGAAGGCCCTATGCAGTCATCATGACAGAAGGCCCCACAGCCTTTGCACACGATCATGGCTTTCAGCCTGCAGGAGCATTTCAGTTCCAGCTCGTCGGCGTTGCTGCTGTCAGCAAATTTCTGAACCGGGATCTGCGCGTTCTGGTTAGACAGGCCTGTGGCAGTGTTTGAACCACTTCCTAAAATCCCAATCGATTTCTCAATTGCAGATGCCGCCCTTTTGAAACTTGTGCTACCAAAGTGTATTGTTGGATAATTTCCACAGAGCTGCTGCTGCTGCTGCTGCTGTGGGTGTTGCGTCTGTATTTTCTGAGCAGCAAGTTGGGTAAAAGGCTTCTGTGGCTCAGAAAGTAAATAGGAAGAGAAATCTGCATTTTTTAATGCAAACGCTTTTAACTGTTCTTTAACTTCGTTCTGATCATAGGAAGCTTGTTTCATGCCCAGTTCGCAGCTGCTGCTTAAACCTTCCTCAAAAGAAATAGGTTCAGATTTTATATTGCTACAGATGCTTGCTGGCTGAGGCCAACTAAGTCTTTTAGTGGTTTCCATAGTAACTGTCGGTTGTTTTTGATCAGAGGGGACTTCTGCATTTGGGTGAGGAGGGGGAGGAGGTGGCAGGGGCGGAGGGGGAGCAGGGGGATGCGTTAATGTTTTACTCTGCAGAGTTTGAGAGGCACTGGCAATGTCATCACCTTCCTTGATTTGAATATTAGGGGAAAACACACTTCCTAGCCTCAGCTGGTGAGCTGCTGTAGAAATATTCACATCTCCCAAACCCTTCTGTTCCAGGTGTCTGCTAAAAGCAAATGAGTTGCAGCCAGGTGGGCCTTTTGAAGTAGTTTGCAACAAAGCTGCCGTAGGAATGGGGCCTCTTGCAGCCATGGACATTTGGTAAAAATGCTGTCTATTTGAGGTACTGGCTTCTGCGTGAAAGCTGCCATTTTTATCAATGTGAAATAAGCTCTGCTGGAAACTGCATGAAGGCAACGGTCTCTTCTGCTGCTTGATCTCTGGGCTGTGAGCGATCCGGCTCTGAATGGCGTGTTTGTTAAGCCACTCCTGCTTAAATGGCTGTCCGTGCCCTAGCTGATTCATGCTGGAACTAATTACACAAGGAGCCACTTTAACATCTGTGTCCATTGACACCTTCCCAGGCTCACATTTGATTTGAGCATGTTCCCCTATAGTCCTGGCCATCCTCTTTTTCGGATGGTTTTCACGCTTTCTGATTTGTAGCGGGGCTATGCTGCCTGCTGTAAATCCTTTACCATCTGGATTAGGAGAGTTGGAAGCATGTTCAACAATATTTCTCTCAGCCACTACTGTTTTACATACTGAGGTAGTTTGCAAAGGCAAGGGAAGCCTGTTAATTTCTAGTTTGGCTCCTGATCTGGGCTGCGGCAGCACTTTTTCTAAAGGCAGATTGCCTTGCAGTAACTGTGTCACTAAGGGGTTGTTGGCCTCCACTGACGACAAGCGACAGCTGGAGCCCCCAGCACTCGTAACTCTCTTTAGGGTTTCTGTTGTCAGGGACAGGGAGTCTTCCATGGAGTCCGCGATGGATGTCTTGGAGGTCTGTGGTGGCTGCACACTCGTGGCTATTTCTGCACTCTGGGCAGGCATTTCAGGAACTGTAAAATCCTCGGTGTCCATCCTGAAGCACTTGTCAGTCTCATTAGTTTCCAGTTTAACGGGAACAGTAATGCTTGTCAAAAGACTCCTGGATTGCAGTTCTGACATTTGTGTGTAACTGGAAGGTTCGCTTTTGACATTTTTCAAGCAGTTTTGCTCTGTGTACTCCTTATGCTTACCAGAGGTAAGATGGCTGACCACCGGCTGGTCTGTATTCATTGCCTCCTCATCACGCCAACAAATTCTATTGTTAGTGTTGTACTGATTGGCACAGGCAGCACTGGCTTCATTTTTCAGTGCTGAAGGACCTCTTAGTTGCTCAGCAAAGCCTTGGCTGGTAGTAACCACCTCAATTAATTTATCTTGAGGAGCAAGAGGCACTTCTCGAAGACTTGAACAACCTGCCTGCAAGTTTTTGCTGTCTTGCTTTGCTGTAATGGCGATAAAGCTGGAACTGTGCTCAAGGTTTTCATTAGCAACCACTTCAGGCCTGCTTATGACAGACACCTGAGGACAAGCTATACTTTGTAAGGCAGCTTCTGTCCTTACAGGTCTGCTCTGCAGGTCAATGCTGTTCTCTGCGTTTTCAATAGAGGAAGAAAGTGACAGACTGGAATTCTGGTTGGTAGTGTGGTCAACAATGACTTTACAAGGTATAGACCTATTCATGGCAGTTTGTGTAAAGCTCAGTGGATGAGATTTACCAGAGAGATCCATCCGGCTTCGTGCTCCAGAGCTTTTTTCTAAGAGATCAGCATTCAATTTAGTAGCGTTATCATAAGAGTTTATTGTCACCACGTTACCAGTAAACATTGAGATAGGTGGCCTTGCAACAGAAACTGCTGCAGCAAGGGACTCACTGCAACTTAAAGCTGACCTGACGGTAGTGTGGATGGAGACAGTGCTCTGCTCGCTACACCTGGTTATGGCTATCTTATCAGAAGGAAATCTGTTGGTAGCCCCCACTGGGGGAATCAGTACAGAACTACCAGAGAGATGATTTGGCAAGTTACTTGCAATAGATGAAGCTGGCACAGTGGCATAATGACCGGAGACCGCGTTATTCACATTGCTACTGGGCACTGGCAACCTTTTGTCATCGATGGTGTTTGATAAGACTGTGCTGTCTATGGAGACCGGTACATTACTGTTATCAATACATTTTGGTCCAACAGTTATGCATGGAGTATCAGCCCCTTGGATGGTTTTCAGCATATTTATATTGCAGGCTGAAATTGCTGTGTTTGCGCTGTCAACAGACATTAACACAGAGGATTTATCAACAGAACTTGCAAAAGAAAGTTCTTTAATTGCTCCAGACATAGCAGTGCTGCAAACACACACAGAGACTGAACTTTTATTATAAAGCACTGGCACACTGTTACTTTCAGTAGAGGTAGATGAAATAATTTTCTCACACAATTGTGGCACAGGTATATTTTCATCAGAACTGTGCACAGGTATCTCAGTAGCAGTTTCTGGTAATGTGGCTGTGTTAAGGGACTGCTGCAATAAAGTGGTGGTCTCACGGTGATGAGAAGACTTGTTGCTAGGGGACCTGCAGTTAGGATTAACTATAATGACACCAGTAGAACCTTCAATCTTCATGTCAGTAGTCGTTGGTATCTCCAGAGATGAGGTACTACTTTCCTTTGAGCTGTACTGTGACTTTGATTCTTTATTAGTCTGGAGTAAATGAGCTCGGGCTTGATGCTTTGCAAATAGCTTGGCCTTTGTTTGCTCCTTGATGTGTGCCAGCGTTCTTGTCTTCCCACCTTCGCATGGGGTCCCCATTGCACCAGAGACTATGCTGGCAGCTGCTGCCACGGCTGCTGCAGCTGCAGCTTCTCTTTGGGCTCTTGCTTGCTGAGCTCTTGCTTTGATATCTGCCAGAGTTCTAGCCCCAGTGTTTCTCCCACTGCTGACTGATGTACTTGGGGAAACTCGAGGTTCTGGTTTAGAAACAGGTTGGCTCTTGATGATAAAAGGTGGTCCAATTTTTGAAAGCTGAATCTAAAGGAAGAAAAAGAAAAAAACCCAGTAAATTTTAATGAGATCATCAACTCACTAAAATAACCAGCCGTCTCTTTAAGGGTCAGAGAAAGATAATGAAAGGAATTACTGTTCAATGCAGGTGGACAAAAACCTGCTAAAACTAAATTATATGTATGCTTCAATATTTTATCATCCTGCAGCGTGAATAACTGACACCTGTATTAGCCTACTCACACTGATGCTTCTGACAGGAGGAAAGATTGAACTGGATGACAACATGATGCTTATCATATACAATTTGTCAGACCTGTTTTATATTCAGTGCATCCACCTGAGATGATCAGCAAGCCTCGTGCAGTGATACTGGACAAGAACTTGCAAGCAACCCCTTCCTGCAAACATGTCAAAAAGTAACCATCATGTAGTGCCCTTCTCCCTGGTCACCAGTGATTAAGGCTGTGTTTTGCTTATAAATCTGGCAACAAATCTCGCCATTAGACTGGATGTAGTGGTATTTCCACTGAGCCTATTTTCCAGCTTCCATGATGGAGGATTTAAAAGGTGTAAAAGAAGTAAATCACTAAAGGATATGTCTTTTCTTTCCTCACTTGCATTTTTAAGAGACTCACTTTAGTACACCCCTGGATAACTTTTACATTACCGCACTTCAAATATTAAATCCTGAAGACTATAAATAGAAAACCCACAAATATTAAAAATTTAAATACCTAGCACTTTAAGCAAAACAATAACCTGTAAAATCACTGGAATTATTAGGATGTTTCCAATTAGGCATATAGTTTTTCAGGATTAAGAATCCTGGAACCAGTTTGTAACTCATACACTCTCTCAGGATACCCCAAGGTTGGAAAAAAAAATTCAATTTCTTAAAATGGACATATGTCTACTGGCTGTCTCTAGCAATAGGACTTAGTGGTTAATGCTATGACTTATCTTCTGAAAGGAATGAGTAGAAAACTAGGTAGTATTTGTAGAAAAAGTAGTCATAAGATATGATGAGAAGTGACAGCCATACAACAGAATGACTTAGAAGAACTGGGTTATTTTTTCCTCCTTTAATTGCAAATGATAGGGGTTTGTTGGTGAGATGATACAAGAGCCAATTTTTTTTTACACAAAAAGCATACTAGAATTGACTGCCCACAATTCTTCAAAACATTCTGCTTTCAGTTTCAGCAGCAACTCTTTTCAGTTTCTACTTTGCATTACCAGAACTCCTAGAGCTCTAAGCACTTGGTTATTTTTTATTATTATTATAGTAATGACCTTTCTTTATTCCCTAGTGATCTATTTCCTTTATGCTTAGAGAGTTATTAGAATTTATTAGGCTAGATAGAACCTTCCAAATATGAAAGAATATCACTAAACTCAGAATGGGGCTAACTTCCAATTGCATCACTGCTCTTAAAAATAAATTAACTGAAATATGCTTCTGCACTAGTGATTAAAGCCTATTAGTCTACTTGCCCTCCCGGCCATATTAACAATGTTCAGTGACTGCAGAAGTTAAAAATAAATGCAGAAAAGGGCATTTCTGAATAATCAGGAACTAGTATTGCAAAGTCAGTGGCTTAAATACAGTAAATTGGATCTTAAACTTGGCTGATGTCATCAAGTACAAAATTAAAAGGCTCAAAACACTGAACCTATATATAACTGAATCTACAGAACTCTCTGTTATGAAAAAACCCTTTTCAACTGAAATATACTTTCTTACATAGCAGTATAATACACACACAAGTGCTTGCTTAGGTGGCGTATTTTTTTGCCCTTTGTTTTGCCATTAACAAAGGTATCTATATATACATAAATCAGATACTTCCCCCTGATAGGTCTGTTTCCAGTTAATTCTTCAGGGAAATCTTATATTTCAGCCTACCCCAAGCCTTGGGCTTGCAAAAGGATCTTCAACTATTCTGGCTCTTGATTCTCTTGCTGGGTTAAGGTGCTGGTTGTTTTTCTAAGTACTGGTTATGATAACATTTATTCATCATGCTTGCTGGAGAAGACACTCACAGAAGAACAAGCACAAAATACAGATGGGAACAAGCACAAAATACAGATGGGAACAAGCACAAAATTAGAAAAACAAGTGCTGCATGTGAGTGGTGGGGAAGATCTTGAATTGGATTAAACCAGTGGATCCTGGAGAGCTCTGCCACAAACAAAATCAATCTTCTAGCAAAGATCCCTACTGAACAAATGCATATATATCTGTACCAGAAGTAATATGGCATGGTGGAAATGCAATAGTAAAGCAAAACCATTCAGTACTAACAACCCTTATACATCTCCCAAAAATATACCACGTACTGTGCCTGTATGCAGTTCATAGAGGGACACAATAAACATTTTGTTTCCAAGCCACCCTGTTTATTCATTACTTTACCTTAAGGGGTGGAACTCGGGGCTCCTCTCTGGGCGGCTGTTCTTTATCAGATGGACTTGTTGAGGAAGCACTGCGAGTAGGCAGATCATCATCTATCCTAGCTCTCTTCTCTTTACAGATTCCAAAACTGTGCTGTTCTGCTGTTTTCCTCTTTGGGATCTCTGGGTCTCTACTTTCATTTCTTGCTTCTGGTGATTTTGTGGGTTCTAAAGACTTGGAAGAATGTGAACTCTCTAGACGACTTTGGGTGCTGCCTGTTAGCTTGTGAGATTTACTTCTGCACACTTCAGAGAATGTAGCTTTCTCTAGAGATGAGGTATATAGTTTATCATGTGCCTTTGATGGAAGCAATTCGATATTTTTGCCAAGTGATCCTTCTGATAAGACAGACACCTCTGAGGGCAAGAGCGTACCTTTCTTGTCACCTCTTTGCTGAACACTGTGATTTTTATTTTTGATCACCTCTGGAGGAGTGTGTTCTGGGATGGATGCAATGTAGGATTTCTCAATTTCAGAATGTGTCTTACATGGCTGATGACCGAGGTTTTTGCTTTGGGACTCTTCCAATACTGAAGTATCAGGTATAATTGTTAGTGGACCAACTTTCATATTTTCAGGGGCACTCTGAAGTTGTTTTGGCTGAACAAGATTCTCTTCTTGAACCACCTTAGGAATGACAGAGCTTTCCTCTTTCAGAGTGGGAAGGGAGTCTTCCAACAAAGGTGATTTCCTTTGTTGCAGAGTAAGTCTTTCACTGCTTGGGGAATTAGAGACTGGAGATATCTCTGATGGAAGAGGCAAACTATTTGTCACAAATGTTTCAGAAGTTAGAAGAACAGAAGATACTGAAGATGTTTCTGAAGTTAAAGGCAAATCAGACATTGGCGATGTTTCTGATGTTAAAGGTAAATTAGAAGCTGGTGATGCCTCTGATGTTAAAGGTAAATTTGACATCAAAGATGCTTCTGAGGTTACAGGTGAGGTGGACATTGGAGAGATTTCCGACATTAAGGGTGTGTTCAAGTTTTCATCACTGGTCTTCTGCTGAATATCACCTTCAATATTTTCAGAACTGGACACTTCAGATGAGCAAGCTGTTTCAAGAGATGCTGGAGTACAGGGCTCCTCTGAAGTCGACTGAGTGTCTCCTCCAGGAGAGGCAATACAAACTTCTGGACTTCCCGACGAAAAGGAAGTTTCAGAAATACAAGCATTCTCAGACAACTGCTCCTCAGGGTCACTATGAAGCTCCATATCCACTGCAATGCCTCCACCAGTGAACAAGGAACCTTCCAGAGCAGCACTTTGCATTTCTGGCACAATTAGCTCTTTTGCAGACTCAGAATCCTTGTCAGCTGTACCGCTGACAGAGTTTGTGGATGAAGCTGATCGTGCTGGTGATATGCAATCCCCCAGCTGATCTATCACAACTGACATCTCCTCCTGAGGGCATTCTGACTTCAAGTCTACTTTAATTTCAATGCGAGATGCAGTATCAGTTACATCATTCATCATGACACAGGACTCAGTGCTGTCTGCAAGCTGTACTGCCTCTGTTTCCTCATTTGTGCCAGCTGGACTTACAGACTCCTCAGAAAACTCATGCTCTGGCTTATGGTTCTCCTCCTGGCATTCACAAATACTTGTCTCGACCTCTTCAGCAATTTCCTCCTGAATTACTGATTCTTCAGGTATCAGTATATCCTCAGAATCTGCTGTTAGATCCTTGACAGGAACCTGCTCCATACTACAATGAGATGGACTATAATCTCTCTCTGGTAAAGCCTGAACTTTAGCACCTTTCTCCTCTTGATCCTCAAAGGTTGCTTGCTTAGAAGGACCAGGTGTGCCAGAAGATCTGCACGAAGAATTGCTTTCATCTTCATCATTGTTCTGCACTGCAGTGAGCTTCTTTGACTCTCCTCTTGACATTCCCAACCTAAAGAAAAGCAGAAATTAAAATAGGTATTTCCATCACATTAAGGATAAGGGAATAGGCTAACCTTTGTCACCCACATTTTTTATTTCCAAAAAATACATATTTTCAAGTTTACAATAGTGGCTTGCTTAAGTGGTGGGTAACTAATTTACATACAGTTTTATGTATTTTGGGAACCTAACTACTGAGATTTCCTTAGAAGTGTTAAAAACCATGAATATTTTTAATATAAGTAATCTCTCTGTCTACATTCCAGTTTTTGGTTTTGGTGGTTTTTTTGGGCTTTGTTGTTTTTTTGGTGTTTTTTTTTTTTTTTTTTTTTTTTTAATACCAGCACAATATTGCAACACTGGTACAGCGTCCATTGCAGAAGAAATGCACAAATGCATCATCTCCTAGTGGGAGTAGTTGTAAAGGAAATCCCTTTTCCCCTCCTTCACTTGCTTTTAGGGTCAACATAGCTGACAATATGAAAGAAGTCTAACATTCTTAAGGAGCTAAAAGATACATATTTACAATCTATGCATTCTCAGGGTTGAAGTGCAGAGGAACCATGTATACTATGTGTGCTTCTGAAGATTTTCTAATCTTTGATCCTGAAAATACTAGCTTAAATAAAGTTTTATTACTTCAGCAGAACTAAAACGTCAAAAAAAACCCAAAACAAAACTAAAACCAAGAGATGAAAAAAAAAGGTTGTTTTAAAAAAATGTATGTGCTCTGACATCTCATTTCCTTCTAAGGCCAGTGGGAGTACAGATGCTCAGCACCTTTAACAAGATTTTCCAAGCAGACTTTATGCCTCAGCAATTCCATAATAGTAGAAAATACACAAAAGCTTGGTGGGAGGCCTTAAAAGAAATTTCATGGTCTTAAGGATCTTCTAATCTACTAAACAGACCTCTGTTATCATTTAATCAGAAAATAAAGAAAGAAATGGAAACAAGCAAGCATAAAAGATATTCAGAAGCTATGGAAGCAAAAATTGCTTGTCAGTGTGTAGCCAGAGGATACAGAGATACAAAGCCCTATTCAGATGAAAGTACAGAACACATAAAAAACCAAAATCTGTGGTTGTGCATTTTAAAAACACTGAACAGATGTATTACAGTGAGAGCTGTAAACCCAAGAAAAAAACCCCAAACCAACCCAGCCTGGAACTGGCATCCCAAAAAGCACACTTAATTATTAGTATTGCCTACAACTAGACACTAATAATGAACAAAGTCTCCCTTTGCCATCGATACGCTGAGGAAGGATCCTCTAGAGAGCAATTCAGAGCAGCAAATTCACAATTCCCACACAGAATGCATTTCAGAAGATGTGTCTTTCTTCTGTATAGACAATAAGTGGCTCAAGTTCAGGTTGTAAGTTTAGGTGAGTAAAATTTAGTTTACCAGGGTTTTGATAAGTAAGTAACTTCCTCTAGAACTCCTTGTGTTAAGGAGACAAAGTTGTCTCAGGAAAATGGGAAAGGAAAAAAAAATCCACCCCATCACTGAAAACTGAATCAATGGTCCATTTTCTCTAGCTGGTTTACATCATGAAAAGATACTGCTTGATGGTTATCTTCATGGATTGAAAATCAGCAAAGGAATGAAGGACAGGGTAAAGGTGAATGAAACTGTCACATGGACACTACACAAATACACACATTCTTCTAACATATTGAAGATAAAGAACTGTAAGGGAAATAAGATAAAGCAGATTAAGGCCAGCAGAACACGTACTGAATCTTAATCATTTTTTTCAGTATTGGAAATATTACTATGTTGAAGAAGACATTGAAGAAAAAGGCTTTCTAAAGAAGGCTCAAGATCAGCATGTTTAAAGCAATCTCAGATTGCAAAATAAACAGCTGATCTGTCTTTTCCCTTAGAGAAAAAGACACCCCAAGTTTGCAAAACAGCACAAAAAATATGAGTGCAGCAGCAAGCAGATTTCAATGAAAGTGCTAAGGACAGGATTCAACTGGTAAAGTAAGGGCACTCAGTCATCCAGTAAAAAAACTCCAAAAAGCTACTCAAGGATATATGAATGCTGATATCCTAGTGCTGTGATAAATAGCAGTGGGGGGGGAGGCAGGGGGAAGAATCAAAGTAAGAAAAGGATTAAATCAGCAATAAAATTTGGAGGAGGTCTACCCAAAATTAAAGCTTTGATCTAGCTGATAGTACTATCCTGACATGTTACCCTCAAAAGTGAGAAAAGAGATAATGACATAATACAGTATAACCCTTGCCATCTTGGGGCAACAAGCCAGAAGAATGTGGATTTCTAGCAAGATGCATCAGCTGATCCTAGATAAATGAGTGCAGAATAATATTTTGTATTTTGAAAAAAGTCAGAGAGGGGAAAAATGAACAAATATGAGAACGTGGAAAAAAGAACAAAAATGGATAGAAGCAAACTGCAACTGACAGTGCCACGATAAACAGCCTGGGTACAGAAAAGAGGAAGCAAAAGATGCAATGCTGAGAGCTAACAGGAAAAAGGCACCCTAAAGTCTTTGATTGCTATCAACTGGAGTGCATAAAAATGCTTACAGAGATTCTGCATCTATTAATAGTCCTTCCCAAAGTAGAAGGTGAAACTTGAATTTACTTATGGAATATTAGAAGATCAAATTCACTTCAGTCAGAGCAAAAATACTACTCTGTAAAGTGTGCAAGTTAGCCTGCAAGACAGATTCATTTTGCAGATAGTGAATGTGAGAAAGCAGCTCGGGGAAGCTTACAAATTCTGCTAGTTCAGTCAAATCAACATGGCTGAAAAGAGACACAGCCCAATCATACTGAAAGCTAGTTTAAAAACCAAAGTGAAACAAGGTAAGAGAATCACGGAGCCGCAGCATATCCTGAGTTGAAAAGGATCCACAAGATCACGGAGTCCAGCTCTTGTCCTGGCACAGGACTGCCCCATGAACCAACACAAGGTGGAATCTACAGCAAAAGCTACCAGTCAGTGAGTAAACAATGAGGAAAAGCATTAATTGAGCAAAGTACATCTGCCTACATGACAGCCAAGCAGAAGAATGCAAGTGAAACAGTGCAAGCAGGGGATAGGGCAGGGAGGACCAGATTCAATACTTCAGTCAAAATGGAAATGATGTGGAATATGACATTTTGCATAACAATGTTGATGTCAGAAACCTAAGAAACCAAATGACATGTCTCATCACAAACTGAGCAATTATCTGCCAAGCACCATGGTATCCAGCATTCAGCCAGCACAGCAGGACTGCTGGCTCTGCAGAATTATGAGCATCATTCTCTGTGCATGTGACAGCAATTTTTGACTGAAGAACTCCTGCACTGCTGGTAATAAACTTGTACTTCTTGTGGAAGGCTCTATACCAGGATCTTACACAGCCCCTTCCTCCATGAAAGGTTAGTCACCAACTCTTCTATTGACATGCATAATGAAAAGCCATTATGTTCTTTATCTGAAAACCTAACTAGTATTTTTTGATACTAAAAGGATCAACGTCTGGACTAAACTGAAGTCTCAAAGCTCTTGACTAAGAAATTAAGCACTTTACAATAAGACAGTCTGACACATTAGAGCCTAGAATTTCCATTATATGTAAAGATAAGGTGCTGTAGAAAAAATACACTGGGGAGAAAGTATCTAGCAATGATGCACAAAAAAAATACTAAAATGGATGTGTCCATTTCTTGCCTCATTTTCACTACATTTCCCAGTGTTCCAAGACAGATGATTGTGAGAAGTAGTACTGTTACTACAGAAACATTTTAGTTAATCTTTAAGATAATCAACTATATGAAGGATTCCCTGTGCCCTGGATTTCTTAAGTGAAAAATATCTGACAGCAAAACTAAGACAATTTATGTAATGATGCTTCCCATTGAACAATTTTTCTGCTAAGTGTAACGCATACATTTGATTGAGCACAGTGAGATAGATAGAGAACTGACTGAATCCCAGCAGATTGTAATGAGTGGCACTGGCTGTATTTGGAGGCCCACCACTAGTGGTGTCCCCCAAGGTTCAACACTGGGCCCAATATTGTTTAACTTACTCATCAAAGAATTGGATGAAGGGGTAGACGCCTCCTCAGCAAGTTCACTGACAGTACAAAGCTGGGATGAGTGGTCAATACACCAGAGCCTGTGCAGCCCTTCAGAAGGACCCTGACAGGTGGGAAAGATGGGCAGGGTCCTGCATCTGGGGAGGAATAACTCTGGCACCAGCACAGGCTGGGGGCTGACCTACTGGGAAGCAGCTCTGCAGAGAAGGACCTGGGTTCCTGGTGGACAATGAGCTGTCCATGAGCCAGCAATGCCCCTGGGGCCAAGATGGCCATGGGTATTCTGGAAGCATTACAAAGAGCGTTCCAGCAGGTTGGGGAGGTGCTCCTGCCTCTCTGCTGTGCCCGGGTGAGGCCACAGGTGGAGTGCTGTATCCAGTTCTGGCTCCTTGGTACAAGAGAGACATGGAGCTTCTCGAGATGGTCCAGTGGAGGGCAACAAAGGTGATTGAGGGGCTGTTGCATCTCTCTTAGGAGGACAGGCTGAGGGAGCTGGGTCTGTTCAGCCTTGAGAAGAGGCAACTGAAAGGAGACCTCATCAATTTCTATAAGTGCCCAAAGGGAAAGTGTCAAGAGAATGGGGTCAGGCTCTTCCCAGGCAATGGGCAGAAACTGAGGCACAGGAAATTCCACCTGAATGTGAGGAAGAACTTCACTATGCAGTGATTGAGCACTGGAACAGATTGCCCAGAGAGTGTGGAGTCTCTCTCACTGGAAAACTGCCTGAATACAATCCTCTGCCATGTGCTCTGAGATGATCCTGTTTGAGCAGGAAGCTTGGACCAGATGAGTGACTGTGGTCCCTTCCAACCTTACCACTCTGTGGTTCTGGGATATAATTAAAAACACTTAAAAATAAAAAGAAAAAATCAGTAATTGTTAAATAGCTAGCTTATACTTTCTAATAAATTCTTAGTATTTTTAAAAACAGAGATATAATTCTAAGTATTGATGAATTAGCTTTTAAAAATAATTTCTAAAAGGAAAAATCTTGGATTTTAAGAAGATGTGAATCTCCTTAATTTTTTTTTAAACAAATGAAGATAAACACTGAATCCTCAGCTGCTGAAGAATGCCATTGCTGCATCATCATCATCAATGAAATTGTGCTGACTCACCCCAGTTGTGCACCTGGAGTGATACTATATTTAATTTTAGTCAATTAAAAGTGTTTATTTATTCTTTCCATCTCACTTCTAAAATTAAACTAGTCATTGTCACTTTCATTTGTGTCTAGCTAACATTTTTTCTATGTCATATATTCTTCTCAGGCCAATGGGACATCTCAGTAAAAAAATCCAAAACTATTTGATTCCAGTAACTCTGCAACCAGCTTAGAAAAAATAAAACAAATTAAAAAATATTACAGAAATATTGCTACTGGTCTTCTCAACTGTAGAAGCTGTATTTATAGTTTGCAGGAGGGAGGAATTGCCCTAATGCTATCTTTTAAAAGATAATTAAAAAATATTCACATGCTTGTGTCTTAAGCTCTCTTTGAAATGAATTTTTATGGATGACTTATGACTCTTTAAAAATGCAATTGTAATGCAAGTGCAGACACACGACTATAATTCTACCCACAACTTCTTATATTGGGGAATGACTGCTCTTGATAACTGCTTTATTAAGTTTTACAGCACATGACCGTGCTATGTGAAGCATAGAATTATATTTTCATTTCCTCCTAAAAGAAAATATAAAAAAATCCTTTTATTTGCTTCAGTACTTACTTTTCACCATAAAACCTTTCAAAGAATTTTTCTTTCCAAGGTTCTGTTTTCTTTTCCTTTTCAATCTCTTGTCTGATGCGCAACTGCATTTCTGGTGTAAATTCTCCTAAAAAACAAATACTAACATATTGAATAAAAGTTGTCAAGGATTAATTTAATATGGATAATTATAAACTGTAAATACAAAGATGACATACAGTGTTTTCTGATACAATCATACAACAATTCCAAAAGAAATTAATGAAAATTAAAAGGGAGAGTGACATAGAAAGATTTAATTTACCATATATAATCAGTATTTCAAGGGTATATTGGCAGGGTTTAGTTGCATGCATTCATGTTTCCAAGGCTGACAGTGATGAAAATACTTCGGTTTTTTTTGACTGTCAAAATAAGCTGCCACAGCAAGCTGCAAAAATGTACTCTAAATTCAAAACGGAATCAGCAATTTCTCTTTTGCTGAATTACTGGTCTATTACAGTTTCTATTCTAAAAGTATTCCTCAAATGTAGAAAAAAGAGACACTCTTCATAAAAACAATTAACCTTGGGCAGACCTGAGAGCAAGCAGAGAGTTACCTTCTGCCAGCCGCTGTTTCCACCCTTGCGCCGCATACGCGAAGAACTCGTTATTTAGAGCGGAGCTACTGAGGCGCAAAACTCCATCGCTCCCCATCTAGAAAATAAGCCGTGGTAGCAGAAGACAGCGTCAGAAACAGCGCCAGCGAAGATCACATCAAAACACAGTTTCAGTTAGGGGAAATGGGGGAAGTGTAGGCAGTGGGAAGAACACAAAATGACTACTACTAAAACAGCATTTTCATGCCAGTCGTTACTGTAAATGGGAGTGAACCAATCCAGCATCAATGTGCTCTCTTCAGTCATAAGTGTTACTGATGATAACTCAGTTTGCAACTGATTGATGTGCTTTAATCACAGCCCTGTCTTGAGACTATGTCTAGAGGCATTGTACGCAATCAAAAATCAAGATCATTATTGTACTTGTGCATTTGCCTATAATATGGTGCAAAACAAATTAATTAAATGCAATGAAGACAGTAACTTTGGTGTTTCTAAATAAACCTAATACTTGTGTTAGCTAATAAGCTGTATTGACCAAAGAGTGAATGACAGGCATTTCTTAACAAAAAAACTGATATAAACTCATAACTGAAACTGAAAACAGCTCTACGCATAATTTTATAGGCATCAAAAGTGAAATCTGTGAAAGAACATTAGAATTATTTGTGTTTTCTTCATCTGTCAAATATGCAGTGATCAGACAACATTAAAAGTCTTAATCACAATATTTTCTACAACAATTTTTAAAAGCAATCTGACTGTTGAGCTGTCTTTTACCACAAAACTTAGTGTATATTTTCAGGCTTGTGAGGATATTTCTGTTTCCAAAAGAATTATAATTGAAAAAAGTAATTATATGAAACAAATTAGCAGTGGGTATCACCTTTAGCATAATAAAAAGACAGTAAAAAAAGTAGCAAATTAAAAAGAAAGGAAACAGCAGCAGAGGTAATGTTGCTAGAACAAGCACTCTCACTATTTCACATCCTTCCAGGTAAGTAAGAGATAAATGTTTGACAACACTATTTGTAATCTAGCAGTGAAATCCAGCACATTTTCCAGCATATTAGCAGATGATTTAGCTAAGTAATATCCCCTAGCTCTCAGTGCCTGTTTCAAACAAGAGCCAGAAAGACATAGGCATGCCAGAAATACTGAATGATATTTCGATGCAGTTACCTCATGGAGCTCTATATTTCACTAATAATAGAGGCCCTATTTCAAGAAGTCTTTGTTAATTTACTCATAGCCTAGCTGACATCCTGTCCCACAATTATCTCAGAGAAGTAAATCAGAAAGATGTTAAGTAGTAACCAGAGAAATAGCAATTAGCATGGACTCTGAAAAACAGGCATTGCTAAAGGCATTTGATTATAGTAAGGAAATAATATGTGTGTGGTACAGAGTTCCTCACAGGATATGAACTTACAGAACTGCTGCCTGTGCTTTCCTGCTACATGGCATTGTTTTGCCAACATGTCACAGAAGTTGGATTTAAGTGGGTTGGATATGTAAGGTTTCTATACATCTCATGATGTGGGTTATGGAATACATGCATATTAATTACAGGTAGGCTATGACTAATGCTGAAACTAGAAGAAAACTGAAAGATACAGTGAAACATGCAGCAGAAGGACCAAGATAATAAAACCAGTGAGGTGAGAAGGGTGATAAAGAGCGTGTACTTATTGTATAAATCAAACTACTATGACACTTTATCCTCTTCCTGCACAAATGAATTTTGCCAGAAATACTTAAATTGCACAATTAATACATTAAACAGGGATTTTTAAATACCAGTCCCTCTTGCACTTGAACAAACAAACCAGTATAGGGTCAAAACCAGCACTTACACAATTTCCTAGAAAGGTGAGATGCAATGTCACAAAGAAAAGAATCACAACTTACTAAACAAACAACGCTTTGTTCCTCTAAGAATGGTGCTGAAGCTACCTTAAGTTTCAACATAAAAGGAGATGAAATGGAAACACTCACTTGCCAATATATTTTCTACTCCAATCTTCATTAAGTTCAAGATTTTTTTTCTCTAAGCCTGGCAGTGTTTTGCAAAAAATAGTCATACAGATACTAAATTCTAATAATATTTAACCACATTTAACTGCAGGCTCAAAGGTATGGGCCTCCTGAAACTCCATGGCTCAACTGATGACAAACAGTGTAGCCATATCATCAGCCACATGAAAAGATCTCATAGGAAAGTAATGATTTGTGGACAATAACTTTCTGTTAAATGAGCAAAATTATCCAACTTATTCTAAGGTCACACCTCTATTAGATTTCATGCAAAGCTGAAATGTACCACAATAGGTGGAAAGAGATTGCCACTTGTCAGCAGCAATCCACTATCAGATTGCATTAAACATAATTTGAAACTGCAGCCAAGTGTGATTGAGCTATTTCACCAGACTGCATAAATGAAGAGCATTATAAAGACTGCCAAGTTATATTACCATGTGAATACAAGAAGAACAGTATTAGCTTCATTGTAATCCAGTTGTTGCAAGGACAGGAGAAAATCAAGCTTTGCAGGAAGAGTTACCCCACCTTTTATTTTTGTTGGCTAATATACTTCAGAAAAAAAGTGCCAAGTTTCTGGGTAAGAATTTCCTAACAACGTTTCAAAAAGAAACTGTGAATCCCAAGCTAAATGCTATGAAAAGGTCCAAACAAATTCAAATGTGATCTAGTTCACCTGAGAAAAAAGCACAGGCTGGAACCTCAGAACAGAAAGGAGGAAGTGTTATCAAGGTCATGGGTAAAGGTCATTAGTTCTTGTGGACCAGAAAAAATGCCAAGTAGTAAGTATCTGTAAAAGAAAAAAAGGAAGGGGAAACAAACTCCCAAAAGAATAGCAAAAAGGGAGAATTATGTTGATTACCGAAGAGAAAATATTATAGGTCAACTAACAATAGAATAACAGTCCATTTGTAAACTGTATAAAAAACCAGATGCACACTTTGCTGACCACTTTAGGCATGAACAGCAGCAGCTTACAAATATTGGGGCACTATGTCCACAAGAGTGAAAAGATGATGTGTAAGATGCTTAGGTTAAGAAATGTAAGAACAACAAACTAAACATGAAGTCACTGACTGACTGCATGGTAGTCATTGCCTCTGACTAACTGGCAGGGGAGGGCCTTTCCAGAGACCTTTGTTCACAGGTATACATAATTCATGGAAGATTTATGCAGCTAGAACGACCAAAATCTAAACACAGGAACATCTAATGATACAGAACGTGGAAACGCACAAATTAATTAGAGGAGAAGATTACAATGATCTATTTTAACATGACATGAAAGAATCAGGCTTAAATATTGTAGAGAGTATGAAAGTAGATATCATTATCTAGACTTGATACACATATGGACACTATTATCAAAAATGGAAGAAATAAAGAGTTGCGCAGCCCCAGTGACTTCGCCTAACTTGCTTAGGAATTTGAGATCAAAGAAAATATTTTCTGAGAACGGAACAGGAAGGATTTATTCAACCATAAAAAGCTCAAAGAGAAAAGGATGAGGACAAAAATGTTAAAGAAACTCATAATGGCCAAAGAGATAAAGCAAATGAAACAGAAATTTTGGAAATGTTATAGAAAGAATAAAGCACTATGCAGACAGCAGATACCACCACCCAAACTAAGTTAACAAAAAGTTCAATAATTTAGCCATTTTCAGTTCATTTAAAGATTTCTACACAGCGAAAAACAGTTTGAACAAGTTGGAACAGACAAAACCCAAGTAATTTTATGTCTAGTTGTTTTGAAGAAGTCCCTCAGAAACAACAAAACTAAAAAAGATGTTTTATGCTTTTTCTCAATACCCTAGTCATGTGAAATCAGGCTAACATCTTTTATGCTCTGTTAAACTTTGAAGGACTAAGAGGTCATCCTTTTATAATGTTAGCTAACAACCTCCACTGAAATATTTTCGTACTTCACTTGGAGAATGCATTTTCACTTGAATCAAACAAGTTAAAGTGGAAATTTTGAAGCCATGGAGTGTATGCACTTCTCTAAGCCCTGATGATAGAGACAGCACAATTAACCACCAGCTTTAAATTAGAATTTGGAGAAACATGCCAATAAAGCAGTTCTTAAATACACTGTTAATTTTTATGGTATTTAAAAAATGCTGTCCAACAGAGACAGTGTGTTAATGAGCTGGAACAACAAACATTTCTTGGAAAATTCATGTTTCATTCTGTTGGGCTTTAAATTTCTGGGTTTTTGTGATTAAGCACAATGCTAAAATTATGTTTTCTAATTAATACTTTCATGCTGAATTCACAATGGCTTTTGAAAGTTCCTCATTTTATGGAAAGCAAACAAAAAACCACCCAACCCCAAAACATATATTTTAAAACCCAGCATCAATTTGCATTACAAAGCAGATGTCAAACACTTTTATCAGAACAAACTGAGTAACCTTTCTAGAACAACTACTTCAATTATTTTCCTCCAAGTTCCACTGAAAATTCTCTTCTGAAGATAAGGCAGGGGTTGTTTTTTTAGCTCAACCTGAAGATGCACATTGGTGTTTAATAAGTATACAGCAATTACTGCATAAGTGTATACTGGTAGGCTATCTGATTTTGGCTAGAAAGACAAGGAATTAGTCAATTTATTATTTCTATATCTCTTTCAAATGACTCAAGATTCTCCTAATGTATTTATAAAATTTCCAATGATCCACTGTACACAGTTCTTGTGTAGTATACCATGTTTCTTACATGGAAGCTTATGTGTGAATATCATGCCATTTGACTAGAATCATAAAACAGTTTGAGTTGGAAGGAACCTTTTAGAGATCATCTAGTCCAACCCCTCTGCAATAAGCAGGGACATAGTGAACTATCAGAGGGACACATTCACCATCAGGTGTCCCAGAGTCTCATGCAAACTGACTCTGAAAGTTTCCAGCATGAGGCACCTACCACCTCCAGGGGCAAACTCTTCCAGGTTTCTTCATAAAAACCTTTCTTCTTTATATCTAATCTGAATCAACCCTCCTCCAGTTTAAAACCATTACCCCTCAGTCCCACAGCAACAGGCTCTGCAATAAAGTTTTCCCCCATCTTTTTCACAGGCCCAGTCATCCCAATTCTCTCAGCCTTACAACAAATACACCAAACAAAACCAAAACTAACCAACCAAAAATACAAATACAAAAGCAATCAAAAAATCAGCAAAGAAAGTGAAGATTCATCTAAATGAAGGGTCCAGTACCACTTATTTTTTATACCCTTTCTAAAAATTGCTACTAACTCTATATTTTATCTGGGGGAACAATCCCATAATTCACATACTTTCCCAAAGGTATCTACAAAAGATGGAAGATATGAGAAAATACATTTTGATACTTTTGCATTAAAGATTCTAAAGTATTACAAATGAAAAATTTATGAACATTTATATCACACACAGGAAACATAACATTTTATTTATGTGTGCAAAGAGACACCACTGCTGTTTTGTAACATGAATTTGTAACAAATTTGATTCTCTAGCGCTGGGCACCAGCATTTCACTGACCTGTGATTATTGTACAGTGCAGATGGAGCATCTGAAGATACAGCAATTTTAGTGACTGACATTCTGTCTGAAGGCAGACATGTTGCAGAGCTTTATGCTCAAGTATTGACTTGACCTACATCTGAAATGAGGGAATGAGGACAACAGAGACTGTGTGATGAGCCTCAGGAAGGTGTTTGTAGGTATGACATGTGCAAAAACTACAATTTTCACTGTTTATGATGTCCCACCACCTTTACCTTAAGAATATATCCAGACATCAGACTGAGTGGATCAGAAGTGACAAGGAGGCTGTAGGATTCATCAGAACCTAGGGATCTGTTGATATTTTTATCAGCAGTGATAGACATATACTGATAATGAAGTGGTGGTTTAATAGATGCTAAAGGCAGAATGGCTTTGTCATTTTCAACACATGGTGATGCCCCAAGAAGGTTTGGCAATATGGCAATAGGTAAACAGTGATTTCAAATATCCCTTGTGGAGAAAATAAACATGCTCTATAGACAGACCTGCTTGATTCTTCAGAATTTGAATGTTATACACACAGCCCAATATGATGGGCAAATCAAATTCAAATAAATCCTGTTCTGTGATCCAGTACCAAAATAAATTTATTTATAAAACGGGGGGTTAAAGAAGAGGATAATGTGATGGAAGTGGTACATTTATTTCAATCTTTGATGGTTGAACACTAGTGCAAGAACTGCAAATGGTATGTAGGAGGACTTGGAAGATTAAGCTGACAATTGACATTTTTGACTTAAGTGGCAAGATGATTATTGATAATTCATGACTGATAGTAATATAAAAGATTAGGCTTGTTTGTGAAAAAAGAAGAAAAGAAAGAAATGACAAAAGAATTTTAAAAATATGATTTAAGTAGGCATTCTTCCCTAAATGCAGAATTAGTTGGAAGAATCCTGAAGAACATGGTGCTAGTGAAAAAGGAGTTAAAAAAAAAAACTGTCACAGTTCTTGAAATAAACAATGCTGATCACATGGAGTGCAAAGCCTCCTGCAAAGGAGTAATGGGGATTGTACAATAAGACCACATTGTCTTAGTTAGGATCTCACTGTTGATCTCACAGCATGTAGAGAATGGAAACGAGGTCAACTTACTAAGGAAGAATACCACAGCAGAACATGGTATAATGGGCCAAAATTAGACACAGTTGGAAAGGGACACATCAAACTCCAGAAGAAATAATTGTGTAAGTACATTAAAGGCAAGAAGAGGATGAAAGAAAAAGTACACTGTGCAACACTGGGGAATACTAGAGGAATACAGAGACAAAGCTAATGTTAAAACTTCCTCTTTCTTTGCATGAACCTTCACCACAAATCTACTGGGTTGAGGTGCTTAATACAATTAATACCAGCAACAAAAAGCAAAAGGGTCAGAACTGATCTTGAACAGGCAAGGAGCTCAACAAATATTACTTAAATGCATTCAAATGATCTGGGCTTGATAGTGTAGCCTGTTAAATGTCCAGATAGGAATCTATTTCAGAACTGTTACAAGACAAATTTTGAAGAAATGATGAGTACAAATACAAACTTATATATGCTAGTTATACATATATAGCATATATGTATCACCTCTGTCTAAAGAAGGGAATAGGAAGAGCTGAGGACTTACAGACTTAGCCAGCTTCAGAACTCCATGGCCTATGCACAGACAATCCATTATTTTTTGTGACACTCTAGGCTGCCCTAAGATACTGATGTGGACACATTCTGAGCAGACACAACCTAGAATCTATGGTCCTTTAAACATTTTGAAGAAGTTAGGTGTTAGCCTCTCAGCTGACCCAAGAAACCTGTGTTTAAATACCTTGCTTCTTCCCTCTGTCTTCATGCTTTGGAAAATATGTGCAATGGTTAAAGCACAAGATAGAATCATTGGATCACTTAGGTTGGAAAAGACCTGTATCACCATTGAGTCCAACCATTAACCCAGCACTGCCAAGCCCACCACTAACCCATGTAAATATCACACCTTACACAACTGCCTGAAAATTAACCAAGAGTTGAGCTACAGCCAATGTAGATTTTTCAAGAGAAGGTTACATCAGATCAGTCTGTTTTCTCTCTGACAGAATAAATGGCCTTGTGATAGAAGAGAAGCAGCACAAGTTGTGTATCTTGATCATAACAATGCAGTGTTGCTTAACATTTTCTCAAGCAATGCCAGGATATATAAATTGCAATTAGGTCACCAAAGAACTACTCAGACCTCTACTTAGGGAACTATTGTCTATTTATTATCAACTGGGAGTCTGTGTATTCAGAGGCATGATAAAAAGATGGAAGTAATTTGAAAATACTATCAGTCAGAGAGCATGTACAGAGAGCATCAGAATTCTTTTGATGGTTTTGTGAATTACTTTGGAAACAACAGGGATAAGCAGGGCATTGCAATAGTGGCAAATGCAAAGTTTGACACTCTTGTATAACACAGAACTAGAGAAATGCAAAATGAGGAAATTAAGTGTCTATGCAATGATTCTTTAAAAGAGTACTTGTATTGATGAATTGTTCACAAACTGAATATAAGTTGACCTTGCAACTGCAAAGAAGGTGAACACAACTCTAAGTTAGAAACAGGAGTACTGTGCAAAAGCAGAGAAATTAGTTTTGCGTTCCTTGGTGTTACCAGCTGAGCTGCAGCAATACATTAAATTCTGACTGATGCAACTCAGAAACCATACAAAATGCAAAGGAGATAAATGAGGCTAAGAACAGACTTAAGGCCCTAGGTCTACAAAGACTGCATTATTATGGGCTTTTTCTCAAGAAAAAGAAACAGGAACACAGCAATCTCCACACTCTACATGTACATGCCAAAAAGAGCAAAGAATACCAGTCAGAATTGCAACAAGAGAGATTCAGATCAGACCCTGAGGAAAAAGCTTTCTATCAGTGAAAACAATGAAGCACTAGATTTCCTTGGGAGAGGCTGTGAATTATCCACCACTGAACAGTCAGAAAAAGTTTTAGCCAATATAAAAGAAAAGCAGATGTTGATTTTGCCTTAGCGTAAAGAAGATGAGATAAATTTTCCTTTTTTGCCATGTTTTCTATGTCAAGATGGTGTAAGAAATTGCCATCTATTACAATATCATAAAAAAAAAAACCTAAAAGTGTTCTTGCAGATACTTAACTTCTGACCAGTTGTCAACCTCCAATTTCAAAGAAAGGGTGCTCAAGAGTCAGTTCTCGTATTCTAGCTTCCAGGCTTCTAACCTCTTCATGCCCTTCCAGTGAGTCACTCTATGCAGTCTAACATAACAGCCCGTGATTTGTATCTGGAAGAGCCCCTCACTTGGACAGAGTGACCTTTGGAAACACTGTGATCTCATTAGACAATGGCTTAGCTTGCCTGCATACAATTAAAACCTTAGACTACACTCAGTTTCTGGAATCATCATTCTCAAACACAAACTCAATGTATCTGTTACCAGTTATGCTTCATGATGGCTGCAAGGACCCTAACTTATTCATCAACAACTTTTTTACTAGCAGTTGATAGCCTGAGCCATGTTAAAAGGCAAGGCAGATACCTTCTCCCTTGAGGGTGAGTGTGACAACCCTGTGGAAGAGGTTTCTCATTAAGCCCAAGAGACAGAAATTCTCATTGGGAAATACTGAATGGCTGCAGAGACTAGTATTACAAGGCCATATAGTTTGTCCATACTGGTATTTTAGCATGAGGTACTACAAAGTAAAACAGAACTTATTACTATGTGTGCTCCTGTTAGTCTCTGGACTGCTCATGTTCTGACTGACACATTCTTCAAAAACTAACAAGATCTACTTGCACTTATAAAAGCCTAAATTCTTTACAAGAATACAAAACAATCATTATCCTGTTCACTACTTTGGCTAATGACCTGAGAACCAATTATGTCAAGGAGTTATCCACAGTTAGAGCTCTCCTTGTTAAATAATATAGGGCAATTAAAAAACTTAACTTCTATCCAACTGCAACATACTTTGAAGTGAACTTGCATATATTTCAAGTATGAAAATAATTGAGTAACTTTCTCCATTTCCTATAGAATACTGCTGACTGTTCAAGTATGCCATTACCTATCTAAAAGTCATTTTTCCACTTATACAACTACTATTCAAAAGAGATTGTGATAAATGGGACCAAACTAAAAGGATGCTCTAACAGTTGGCAAGTCTATAATAGAGAATGAGTGTGAATACACTTGGGTCAAAAGGAAAAGCAGCTGTAGCTGTCACAAAAAATCTGCAAGTTCTGTTAAACAATGGCTGCATTTCTGATGGTAATGTTTCTGCTACACTACTCAGCACTAAGCAAAGATGTATTTTTCAGCATTTAGTCATATCTGAGTGGAAGCATATGGTAACAAATATCAGATCAAAGCAGAGGTTGAACTAACCTTGATAATTGTAAGGAACAGATCATGTAGATAATGCCTGTGAAAGACCACATAATAGCCAGTTACTAGGAAAGCTGTCAAATAAAAGTTTTTTATTTCTATTTAGTTTAGCTGGCATAAGACTGAAAAAGGAAATTTTAATGTCCATAAATATTTCAGTCTCTTTGATATAACTGTGGCTACTACTCATATATGTGCATCCATCATCTTCTATTTATATCAGTTGAACTGCAGCAGCAATCAATACTAACTTTTAGTATGCAAAACACTTCATGGGCTAGTTGTCTATTGTACGAAATACAGCAATTGGTTGTATTACATTTGATGCTTTTCAGTTTTAATTTTGTTCTAGTAGATTAAAAAGCTCATGTCCAGTAATTTTTCTTCAGACATTTTTATGGTTCATGCAAATTTTAGTGCCCTCCTCTGGGTTCTTTCCACAGCTTCTGAACTAAACCAGCCAGGCTTAATATTGAAGATGATGACTTAATAGTATTTATTTGATGAAAAGGGTATTTCATTTAGTGCAGCCTCCCTGGTGTTGTTGTTGCTTAAAGGTTAACTGAACAGATGTTTCTGTTGAGCTGTCCATAATCATGACCATATTTTCTTTTCAAATTTGATTTAGAAACTAGAAATGGAATAACCCATCTAATTTCCAGTACCAAACAGCAAATCCTAGAGTAAATCAAAGAATGGTTTGATTGGAAGGGACCTTAAAAGATCATCAAGTTCCAACCTCCTGCCATGGCCTGAGACCTTTCACTAGGCCAGGCTGCACAAAACCACATCCAAAGGCAGTACCGGAACATGACAGATAACCTATCAAGTTAAGGCACAAAGTTTTCATTCATCTGCCAGACCTGAGAAAATGACACTGAAAGTTTTAACATGTTCATGTTATTGAACTATATAATAGCACACTTCAGATGGAAATAGAAATCAATTAATTTTTAGTATGTCTGAGGATGGAGAAAGAACTCACAACCTCTTTAGGCAGCCTATGCCCTTACTAAAAAAAAGTTTTACTTCATGTCCATATGAAAGCTCCTGCCTTTTGGTTTGTACCTATTGCCTCTGCTAGGGCCATACCCTTTTATACACACTGATAAAAGTGCCCCTGGCCCTTCTCTTATCTAGGCAAAGTCCTAGAACTGGACAAGGTACTCTAGGTGTGGCCTTATGAGTGCTGAGTTAGATGGGACGGTCTGTTAAACTCACGTCACAAAGGCATTCGTGCCACTGAATGGAATTCATGCCTCTTCTCTGACCCTGACCCCGACTCCTAAAATCTGAACCAGACTGTCGTCCAGCCTATAGAAGAGGTCTACACACATGCTGATGCTCTTGAGGGCAACAACCACTCCCCTTTTCTTCTCTGTCTGTCTTTTGTTTCAAGAGAAGCAAAAGCTTGTCAAGAGTTCTGATATACATGAAAAAAAGGAAAGAGAAACATGCAGAGAATGGCACAGTGTAATCCTGGAGAGAAGAAAAAAAAGGAGGGGAGTGAATAGCTAAGGAGTCAGTAATCACCAAGTTTAGTACAAAACATTGATGACTTCAGGTCTTGAGGACATAGATGGTAGGAATGTGAAAGAAGTAATCCAGCTGAAGACACAGAACATAAAAAGAAAAAAATAGACAAGCCTTGCAAAAACCCACAGACACAATAGGACAGCAATTGTTTCTTTGCCTGAAGATAAAGAACACTCAGTAGCTCATCTCAAACAGAAAAATGCACACATTTACAGTGTCATGGCTGATGAAAAATCTATCCTTTCTTAAACCAGTTGCCATGTATTTACAACCAACAGAGGAGGAGTTTCTGAATAAGAAGTATATAAACAGGAATATAAGGGAAATACTTCTGACAAGATGCAATTACCAGGGCCTTTCTGCTGTTGTGACCACAAAACATCCACAGTAACGCTGAGAGATACATGACTGGTAAGAGATACACCCAACACTATATACATACATAAATACAGCAGACAGAAATACATGGTCTGACTCAAGAGCTGCTGAAAGAACAGCAAAGTCAGCCACCACAAATTCAGGTCTGGGGAGGTGACATGGATAGGTACCAACTCATTCCATGGCTCTCTCAGCAATTCTGATGTACCTCAGCTTGGGTGTTCATGTTCACTCTGCATAAGTTCTCTTCCATGGGTCTCACCTCCTCACAGTAAAGGGTAACATGACCCAGATCATGGCTCATTTTCTTTAGTTCTGATTATGAAGTTATCAATTCTTATAAGAAAATCTCTTTGTCATTTCTACCTGATCACTGACATAACATGAACAGTCTGCCTTCAAATACAAAATGAAAAGACAGATTTTTAAGACAGATGGTGAAAGTGATTCTGAGTATTACTTTAGTCATATAAAAATAACCAGATTAAACTGAGAAATAAAACATCAAAGGATGAAAAAGAAAATATCTACTACTATAGGAATAATTGCTTCAGACATGGGGAGAAAAGCAAGAAGCATCTTTGAGAGAAGGAAACAAAGACCTTTTCCATCTTCACTAAAGTGGGAAATATGCGGAGTAAAACTGAAGAATTGCAAACATATGTTTTCAAAATGAAATGTGACTTGTTAATTTAGACCTTGTCTAAATCAAGAAGACAAGTGGGATAGCTATATTCATTCCAATACACAGTAGTGTCAAAAAAGACAATAGAATCCAATCTGTTTGAGCTCAGATGCAAGAAATTAGATGAAGAATTTTAGGCGAGTAATAAATCTGGCAAAATGAAAAGATAAGGCATGTTTTAAAATGAAACAAAATCCACGCAAAATAGAAAAAAACCAAGAACATGCAGCAAACAGTACCGTGTCACTGCATTCAAATTCTAGAAGTAACAATTAAAATCCCTAATACAAAGTTCACCTAATTAGTGAACACAAGCATGTCAGAACACACAGAAAAAACCAAGTATTTATAAAGGTACTAGAAAAGGCACATAAGCCTGTGGGGAAAATAGGCAGAAAAGCATTTATGGATTGTGATCAAGGCAAGCATGTATGGAACTTGTTTAAGGAAAGATGACTAGAGACTCTGAGAAACTGAAACATTATTGAATTATCCAAGAATGTTCACATTTTGTGGAGAGTGCAGGAAAAGGGATATAAACAACCAGAGTCTATTCACTTAGCCTTTAATAATAAAATTATAGACATATACCTTTGAGAAGCAGAAGGTGAGGGGAAGTTACATGTAAACATCTAAAATTAGTCTTTCATTTTTGATGACTGTCAAAAATGAAAATCCTTCATCCAATCTCTTTTCTCTAGGCACTAGAAAACACTGCTTGAAACACTAGAAAACAAAAAAAATGGCTGCATGTCCTTAACACAAGAGAGGACTAAATGAAATCTGAGATTAAATAATTCAAAGGATAGTAATGTTCTGAAATAATAAGGAAAAAAGTCTCAACTTTTTTTTATGCTTTTGTACTTATGCCAAACAAATATATTGGAAAATGGTGAGGGGAGGGAAAGGCGAGGGGAGAAACAGAGAGAGAGGGTGGGAGTAAGGGAGAAGAGGAGGAGAGAGCTGCAGAAGCACAGATGGATCACTTCTGCTTGCTCTTCCTTTTGCTGCACCTGCATCCAACATCCTGCTTCAAGTCCTTGAATGTCTTCAGATTCAGAATGGAAAGGAATGTTCAGTTCTCCATCTAATTCCTGTGCAGCCCTACAGTGGCAACACTGGAGGCACTGCAGACCGACTGGCCACTCAATCATGAGCACTTTGCAAGGGAGGCGCAGCTGGAACACACTGCACGCTGCAGAGCATCCTCAACAGCTACATGACTTGCAGCATACCAGTCTCCTGTGCCCATTTACATTACCACTTATGTCCACACATTAGTTATGCTCTCATAACACAGCTCCTAGAACAGTCTTTTAAAAAGGCACTTTTGTGAGGCACACACTTTCCCACTGACAGGGGGGTGCTTTATCAGTTCTCTTTTTAAAGTACTAATAATTCTGTCAAATGTAAAAGGAACTTGTTCTGCGTACAAAGTCCTCTTTTTTTAAGTCCTAACAGCTGTGCACTGTGTTTTAGAAAACTCGCTTGAAGGGAACTAGAGGGGAACAAATCTTCACCAGTCTGCATCAGAAGAACAACCTTGAGTGAAGGGCCCCTCACATATCAGAAGGATTTATGGGAAAGGATGCTGTAGAGACAGCTGTGAATCTTGTATTTTTTAGCTTTCAAGGGGCACAGCACCATTGCTGTGTCCTACTAGATTTTCCAACTGAGTTTAGCCTTGCTACAGACAAAAGCAAATGCAATAGTTCTGCTAACACCTCTGCAAAACGTGTTCTTAAAAGGTGAGACATGTTTTAAGTGTGATAAGAGCTTGTAACTAGGCTTTAAAAATCAAAAAAGAACTTCCACAACATGGATGTGGCAGGGTGGAAAACACTGATTCACACTTCTGAAATACAGTGGCCAAGCCTGTAGAAATATGAAACCATGACACTTAATCAAAAATGTAAAGCTTCCTATTCACATATGTAGACGTTCTGATACTGAGGAGGACCTCTGGGAATTACTGCAAACAAGCAAACAAGAATTCCATTACCACATCAATCAGAGCAGCCAGATTGCAATGTGATTGCAGTGAGCCTTTCTGGACTGCCTAGGGAAGCTGAAAGAGTAGCTCTCTTGTAGCTAAAGACAACTGGGATTTTGATGTAAAATCTTTCAGCTTTCAACTCACATAAAGTGAAACTGATGTTTGCTGTTAATACATGACTGTGAAATACACACATACACCATCCATACAGGTGTGTTAGGTAAAATGAGTATTAACTTGCTGCATAAGGACAGAGGGTCAGCTGGGAGTAGTAATCTGTCTGAAAACCCTTGGCTAGCTCAGCTCAGGAATCAGACCCAGATTTTTATGGAAAAGGCAGCTTAAATCTTTGGAATTTATTAATCTATCTAGATGGTAGATGAATATCTATCATCTAGATAGATGAATAAATTCCAAAGTTTTATTAGGGTAGTTTTAACAGGTATCTATCTAAGATACCTGCATTAGAACTACCCTAATAAAGCTGTACAAATGAGGCACATTACAACAACACCATGCTGTCCACATTATCCAGTAAAAGCAAAGAAAAAATGTCAGCTAAAGGGAAAAATGTGTCATAAAATGACCTTCAATTACTGCACACACAGGGGTGCCAATTTAACAGCTTTTTAAATCTGCTTAGGTGCAGATGACATATGTTACATTTAACCTTCAATTGCAAATGTTCTCTGAACTAAATGCTTTTGTCATAACCCTAAAACTATTTCAGTGTAAAACTCAAACATTTACAGGAACGTAACAATAAATATTGGAAAGCTACTGATTGATAAAGAATGGAAAAGTAAAAAGCTAAAAGATTGCGGTATAAGCAAAAAAGGCAGCAAAGTAAGACAAGGTAACCATTTAAATAACACTGCACAATAATTCCATGGAGAGAAACCTCAAATAAAGCTGGAAACAAATAATACATGTAGCACTAATTTCTGCAGTTGGTCTTTTTATAAATGAAATTCTGCAAAATACCAATGGCACATATAGTCCTCAAGCACCGATGAAGTTAATAAAACAAGCAGGTAGATGGTTACATTGCTACAAAAAGCAAATTGTGAAAATCAAGCTTCACTCCCTCTCTTCTAAAATACTAAAATACTAATATACAGTAAGGTATCTACTAAGTACTAAGCATTCAGAATGTCAGATACCAGACTTCTCTTCTTGCCTTTTACAAGTGAAGTAATATTTTGTATTATTCATTACCCATTCTCCACCACAGAATTCTAACTGATGTGCTTGGGAGTGGGAGTAATTTGTGTACATCAAAACCAATGGTTACCTTTGCTATCATTGCTCAAATTGCAGGAACAAATATTAAGCTGATTCATACTGCATGAAAACAAAGGTTTGAATTGGAATTCTGCAGATAACCTTCCCCAAAATTACTTCTTAATATTTTCAAAGGAACAGAGTAAATCACTAGCTGACATCACCCCGTGCCTTTTCTCAATGCAGGGGAAGAAGGAATCTTTACAAAGTGACAGCTTCAAACTGCACCAACCTAAAATGAACAGGCCAAAACAGAAACACAGAACCTGCACTGACCTTAAAATAAAAGGATGATGTGATGTGATTACATATCAATACTAGCACTCACTCAAGAGGCAATAATTATTTTGGGATTAGCTGATTTAGAAATTAAAAGAAAGAGAATAAGGTGGGTTTTGACCCATTTTAGAATCCTTTGATTTGTACATCATGTTTTTCTTTTCAGTAGACTGACCTGCTACAAACCTGAAATATTCACACGACCTTCTGCAATACTACACGCTTTAAGTTATTCCTTAAGAATACTGAAGTTTTAAATTTAGGTAACTAACTTGACTATCTATAAACTGTAGATAAAAGGTAGATAATTGGTAAATTTCTTTCATTAAACAGGTAAAGCTGAGACAAGATGTAATTATTACTGTGATTCCCTCCACTGTTTTAAATGCTCTTCCAGAAGAGATTTGGTCTGATAAAATGGCAGTGCTACCTAACACACATCTGAGGAGGATTTGAAGTATTTTTGTAGGCAGAAATTCACATCCTATGTGAAAGGGCAGGGTAGGTGCAAATCACAAGAGACTCAATGAGCCCAGTATTGCCAGAAGAGAAAATGCAAGACAGAGTTAAATTCTCAAAGATCAGAAGGGCGTTAAGCAGTCATGGAGTCTGGAAAGACACACTTTTTTTTCAGAGTACTCAGGAGAGAACATTTTGTTTAGCACTCTAAGGATGAGTAAAATCACTTCAGCTTTCTGCTGCTCTTCAGACAAAGTTACATTTCTTTTTGGAAGCTAAGTAGGTGGGTGTGTTTCCCTTCCTTTTGCCCATTCCCCTGTGTTAAGAGCAGGAATTTGACTTCCCAGGAGCACCAACATGGAAAGTTGGTGTAGACACAACATTGCCAACTGCCATTCATTTTCAGCACCCTGTTGTACAGACCTGTTACCCATCCTTGCACAGTATACATTGTTTAATTAATATTTGAAGACTCACTGATGCCATACAGCAATCTAGATATACAGAAAAATTTCCTGCTTTGAAGGTGAGTATTTGCTGAGAGGTAGTCAAGAAGGCTTCTGTTACATGTAATGATCAGCTTGATGTATCCATGTCAGAAGTAGGTATTTGATGAAAAATCCATTGTTCCTTAGCTGTAGATTGTTCTAATTAGAGCTGTAAAGCAAAATACCTTGCTGGAATTTGTGATAACTTAAATATCTTGTGCAGAGATTTTTCCTTCCATATAGTTTCTATACCTGCATGTTTTTTATATTTCCAGCTCAGTCATGTGGGTCTCCCAGGGAATCACCCAACAGGTTTCTGTATCAGCTGAGCTTCAAGGATTTTGAGTCTTTGAATCCATACAGATTAATGAGGAGCTGAAAATCTGGATGTTCAAATTTCAGTCATGAGGTTCCTGGTATGCAGTGATGCAAGATTTTGGAGCAGTCTGCTAAACAGACAAGTCTGGGACATGGCTGCTTCTCAGGTATGACCTGTGGTGATGAGGACACGAGGGAATGGCCTGAAGTCGTGTCAGGGGAGGTTTAGGTTGGGTATTAGGGAAAGGTTCTTCACCCAGAGGGTGTTTGGGCACTGGAACACGCTCCCCAGGGAAACGGTCACAGCACCAAGCCTGACAGAGCTCAAGAAGCATTTGGACAATGCGCATGCTATGATTCTTGGGGCTGTCCTGTGCAGGGTGAGAAGCTTGACTGGATGACCCTCATGGTCCCTTCCAACTCAGGACATTCTTTGTTTCTATGACTTGAACAATGTCTACATAGTTATTCCCTCTGAATCCAAATCAAAACAAAAAAAAAAAATCCTTGATAAAATGCATCTACCATAACTGCCAACTTGCTTCAACTTCTTTTACAGGCATTTTTAATACAGAAAATTACACAAAGGCCTCATTGCTACTGAAATAGAATTTAACTAATATGCCATCTGAAATAAATTTAAATTGTAATTATAACTCATGATACAATTTATCTTTTCCCAAGGGGAAAAAAAACCAATGACCCTATTCTTATACTTCGTCAAAAATCTAGCTGGAGTAGGGACAGCATGAACATCAGAAGAATAGTTCTTGACTTCTTCCATTCTGGGACATCTTTCCTAAGGCTTTCTGTTCCATGGGCTCCAATGGCTGCCTGATATCAATCACAACACTTGAAAATGAAAAACTATCAGAAAACACATCCCAACAAGCTCCTAACTTGTCCCTGAACTTTTCTTGAACGCATTAGACTAACCAAGGTTGAGACAGAAGTCATTTATTTATAATAAACACTTGCACACAAAAACCCAGAAAACCTCAACTCCCTTAACTAATGGTTTCTAAAAATGCTTATTCAAAGTGACACATGCATGACAAGTTTTGGCTGAGTACGATTTAAGGAGGAGGAGTTATACCACCCAGAAAAATGGTGTTTATGACAGAAATGACAAAGAATCATTCATCATGGGGTTTTTCTATGTGAAGCAGTAATAAAGCCTAAATGAAACTGCACTTCATTAGTAATTTATTTCACAGATCACTATATATACACAAATAGCATAACTCTATTACATTTTTATAGTGCCATTTATTACAGTACTTCACATACTCTATCCACATGGCAAGACAGAAATGCAGCTTACTCTGGGGAAGACAACAGCAGCCAATTGCAGAGCAGCACACAGGGAGGAAACAATTCTGAGCCAGAAAAGCAAAATAAGAATTTTCAGATGAATCAAAGAAAGGCCAATATAAAACAATAAAACTGAACCCCAAGAGATGTGCAGCTAACCCAAAGAATAGTATAGCTTGCCTGATGCCCCATTTGATTTAGAAAGTAGAAATAAAAGAGGAAAACTGAATACTCTTGCCTTGTTCAGTCAGAGTGACCAACAGCAGAGACTCCTACCAGAACTCCCTGGCTAAAATTCTCCATCCTTTTATTTGATCCATGAGCATTACACTGGCATTTTCCACTTGCCACAGGAAGGCATCAGTTCAATTGCTTTCATCAAGTCTGCATCTGGGATGCCACACTTCAGGAATAGCTGAGGACATATTCTCAGACATCAAGAAAAGAATTGCATTCCTTCCTCTGCCAAAACTTCTGCAAAGGGAAGGTTCAGGGCTATTCCACTCTCCACCTTAACATCATTTTCCAACTTTCACACTTAGAGGCCAAACATTTCCATTAAACTTCCAGAGATGACAGGTGACTCCTGCCTTCCAAATGCAGGTGAAAACCTGGGATGCTACACAAACCCACAGAATGCTGTGAGAAGATGACAGAGAGGACACCTGCAAATGTCTCATCACAACATTTGCTTGTGAAGTAACAGTGTCCAATTATGCAGTGTTGGGCCTCTGAAATAACATATTTTATGCATTATGTGAATGGTTTTTGAAATAAAAGTGAAAAAAAATGCACTGCTTTTAACTAGTGAAGCATGTTTAAATGCAAAAAATATTCTCTTGATTTTCTTGCCAAAAAACTCTGCTGTAAGGATGCTGATAAGAAGGTAAGTGGCTTGTCACTTGTAGATATTCCATTTTTAAAAATAAATTTTAAAGTATAAAAGTTCTAAATAAAGACCCCATACTTGAAATGCAATTTATGAACATTGGGTCTTTGATGGTTGGAGAGAAAACATAATTTTACCTAGTACATTTTTTTTAATCTTTTCTGATGAAATAACTAGAAAGAGAACAAAAAATCAAAACTATCAGAAAAATATTTGCTGGACACTAAGTTAAAATCTATTTGACAGCAGGGAAAAAACTTTTCTTAAGACTTGTCAATACTTTGACTGTGTTGTGGGAGCTTGAGAATAAATACATTTATATTTTTTCTACTATGGAACTTGTTCTGATGTTCTTTCTCAAGCATTCTGTTATTAAATACAGAATTGTGGTCCACAACATACAGTATCTAATTTGATAAGAGGCCGAGTATATGTACATTAATACAATTTTTTTTTCTCTTTTTGTGTCACATTGCACTTCTTCTCCCTGCTTTAGTGGCAGACTAACTGCTAACAGTTTAAATAATAAAACCTGCAACACTGAAATGAAATACTGATTTAAGATGCAGGTTTTAATTACTCATTTAAGTGATCTACATTCTCTATTTACTATATTAAAAGAGGGATACTGACCATCTGCAAAAAATATAATGCCTTATTTGTGTAAGTTAATGAGTCTGAATTAAGTGCATGAGTATTCCCCATTGAAAATTGGTAAGACTGTTTGAATCCCTAAGTGAGGCAGGTGAGTAAATGAAATCTCTCATCTATTTTAACTACTAGACATGCTAGAAAGACTTTTTTTTTTCTCTCTCTAAGAAACCCTTCAATCTGACCAACAAATGCAGGAAGGACCAGACATTGTAGGAAAGACCACAAAACTGAAATTTTATTTCCAGCCTGTTTCTATCCAAATCGTTCTCTCAACAGATCTGAGCACACAGCCATAAGTTCTGGAGAAGATATTCCTTATAAAAGGTGTGAATAAGTGGATTCAGCGCACTGGAGCTGAGAGAGCTTTTGTAGGCTTGTGCAAAAGATGAAGAGCAGGAGGACAAATATTGACTAATTGACTAATGTTGACCTGGACATTGCTGGCAGAGCACCAAGAAAGATCACAGGTGAAAGGAGACTCAAAATAAAGGAAGTCTTGAGAATGAGAAGTTTATCTTCAACACCATAGGTAGAAAAGCTAATTAAATGATTTGGCAAGTTTGAAAGATTTGCTGCCCAGTTTCCATTCAGACAAATCAGGGACCTGCAGAGTTTTGAGGAAGCAAAGAAGCAGGAGCTGGTTTCCACAGACAAACTTTACAGTCATTCTACATCTAACACTTTTACCTAAGGAAGTATGGAGATTTTCTAATTTTTTCCTGGAACGATTCCTAGTCAGTCAAATCAGCCTATACAAACATGCTGTAAAAAAGTCTCATTAAAAATAGAAACATTTTATGATGCTACTTACCTGCCTGTCTACTTCTGGAAGCAAAAGCAGGAGGTATTGTTGAAAATGCTGAGGTAAAGAAGCAAAGGTGTGTTTATTTATTAAAGCCCTCAGGTTAGTGTTCACTAGAATAGATCCCGGTGTTTCTATGTCAATATCCTCAGCTTTGGTCCATTTCAAATGTCCTGGAGTAAATAAACAGAAATAACTTTAAACATAAATAAAGGAAGAGAGTAGGAATAAGTCTTCTTTTTAAGTTTTTCGCTTTTACTGTATAATACAATAAGCTCTAGAGAAATGGTACTCTGAGAAGGGTAACACAGCCTTTTCTAGGTGTCTTAACAGCTTTTATATTTGTATAATTATAAAAAAAAATATTTGTGTCTTGAATATAAAGTATTTTTATTTTATAATAAAGAGACAAAATGCATTTGTCTCTTAATCTCTTATGTTTCAGTAAACATCACAACTGACATATTCTTACTTCCAGCTTGAGACCAACTCAACAGCTGCAGAAAATAATCCTGTCATGTCATCAACAATAATTATACCAGCACCTATTTCCAAGCAAAAGGCCGCTTGATGAGGCTGATGTGAATCAATAATTATGGACAGCTTCTCTTTTGCCATCAGCAGTGCCCTATGGCCTACAGAACTTGTCCCACTGCACCTGCTAAAACCTGTGTGAATAGAGAGTGATCAAAGAGATGAGAATATTTAACATGTCAATGTTTGAAAACATTAACAACAAAAACCAAAAGAATTTTTCAGAATTTTCCTAAGAACTAAGATCTAAAATGATCAAAACACACAAGGCAGCAGCAGGAATTGTGAGATCAGTGAACAAGGTATGAGAGGAACGATACAAACACAGGAGTAAGATAAAGACAAAGCAGAGGGAAAGGGAAACAAACATATGGTTCCTGCACAGCACTACAGAATAATGTCTTCTTATTTTACACAGTGGACAGAAAGGCTATCATCTTAAACTCTTGCACAGTAAGAAATATATCTGTTAAGATGCTGGGAAAAGAAAGCTTTCAGCCACCAAGAACAAGGAGATGCTGAATTAAATCCATAGGGAGGTAGTACAGTCTCCATCAAAATGTCTTAAGAATATGTTAGACAAATACCTGTCAGTAATAACAGATGCATACCTGATTTTGACCTATGATGAACAAATTTGATGACCACTGGAGATCCTGTCTGGTCTGATTTTGTTAGTATTTCTAGGATAATGTTTAGAAAATACTTTTTAAAGTTTCCTAAAGAGCTATGTGCTTCAAGGTGCTTATATACTGCTACAATCCTTTTTTTCCTCTAAGTCTTAACATATCAAAGTTCAGGTGGCTGGAAAAAGCTTCTCAAAAGCTTCTAAACCCTCCCAGGAAGCTTCTTCAGGTTTCAGTTTGTTGTACTTTCAAATATTTCAAAAATGGTGTAAGAGGGGTCTGAACTATATAAAAAACTCCATCAGAATACCTAAAAAAGTGATTAAAAGATTATTCCACTGCTATGATGAATGATGGCATTTGGCATTTACATAGGACCTCTCAGCAACAATTAAAACTCACATGTTAAGAAGACTAAATATGTTTTAAAAATGAAAAAATTTGGGCATACTGATTATTAGGAATGCCTCAAATGCTACAAGCAACAAGTAGTAACTTAACAGTAATCACAATAGAAGGAATGCAACTATGCTTTGGATTTCTTAGACGACCTATGGTGGGTGGTCTCTTCCCTGAAAGTCTGTAACTACAAAATGTACATATGCCATATGCAAGAAAATGAAGACTTGTAAATTCTAAAAGCTCCACTTCAGTCACAGCCTCCTGTAAACATTCTTGTAATTTTATTTTATTTTTCAGCAGCTGAATATAACTGAATGAGACAGGAACTACTTTGCACTCAGCACAGAATAACCTTTTCCAACACACATTTCTAGCATACTCTATTTCAGTACAGCTAAGACTCCATTACCAACAAATGAATGCCCTGTTATACAGGACAATTGCATGGAAGAAGTGCCCATTCTCATGAATGCATCACAATAAACTATCCTCACCATCTGTTCCACCCACTAAATATAAATGTAAAAAGAACACAGTCCCTGAGCATAACACAAGTTGTATGATGCACTGAATTTTAATGCCTGTATGTATATTCTTTGTTTTAATCAATACAAAATACATATCCCCATCTTGTAAGTGACTTCAAATTAGAGTAACATTTTCCCCAGCTAGAGCTTCATATCCTTTGGGAAGGCATACACACAGAGATAATTCAAACTGAGATAAGATACATGACTGCAAAATCAGTAACATCCTTCAGTGGCAGATACTCTCATAGCATTAAAGGCCGAAGACAAAGAGTCAAATCTACATTTTCTGATTTATTTGGCCTTCAAATCTACATTTTCTGATTTATTTGGCCTTCTATCACTTACAGAGTACTATGGGGGTTTTATCAGCTTCTGGAAGAAATGTGTGTATTGCTTCTGTGTGTGTAGCAAACTGTGGGTGCCCACCACAGTTCTACTTTAAAAAAAACTCTCAAAATCTGTTCAGAAAAACAACAAATTCTGTCTCCTGCACCCTTCCTATGGCTAATTTAGGTTCTGTATAGCAGGTCCCAAGTTTGTAATAAGATTTAGTGAAGTACTTGGGAGCAGCATGGAAGTATGACACTACTGCATCACTAATCATAGCTGAGAAGAGTTTATGACAAAACATGTGCCAGTGTTTTTTATGTTGTTTTCCACATGGAAACACATTTTGAACCCTTATACAGTTCAAGGGTATCACTGTCCAAATCAGAAATAGAAGCTGTAAGACAAGAGAGAAACTCAGGCTTGCAGACTTGGAAAATAAGAGTTTACTCCTCAACACAGAGAATTAACCATAAGGAGATGGAAGCACCATAAATCTACATCAAGATATGAAAATGAAAACAGAAAAAGGACAGAAATTACACTGTTGGCAAAATCTGTTAACTAAAATGGAAAAAAAAATTAATCTTATTAAATCAGAGCTCAGAAGGTCTACTAAACACAACATGTTGTGAATGTTGGGCACATCAGCAGAGTTTCAGACAACCAAACAATATCTGGACCTGAACTGTGCACTACACAGGACCTGGACCTGTCCTCAAAGCTGCTCTACAACTGCACTTCTAGCATCCCAAGAAATGTTGTGTCATGAGAGAAACATTTCAACAGGTACAAGAACAGAAACCCTTAAACCTTACACAAAGTTCCCTGCACTTCATGTGTGGTGTCACAAAAGGCCAATAGGTTTAATTACCAAAATCCACCAAAAAACCCTTAATTAATTCATTTGATATCATGAGCCAACAGTTGATGTCATAACTGAAGATAGGGAGGAATATATACTTGAAATTATGCATCTCACTCTTAAATGTAGAGAAAAATGACAGGAAATCATCTAACATTGAATATCAGTTTACATAGCAAAAGCTGTAATACTGTAATATTGTCTATTTTGAATAATGATGTTGGATCAACATAGAGAACCAGCTATCCACATGGGACTGATTGATAATCTGCAGAAAGATCATGTATGGAACCAAAGTACACTTTCATGGGAGGCTGTGATGCAATAAGGCTTATAGCTTACACTGCCAGGAACTGGCAATAGCACATTGAACAACTCTCCTATGGCATTTAGGAAGTAAAGTGCCTTGGAGCTATTTTACAGGATCATTATATATAAAAATAGGACTAGGCTGGATGATTAATTAAGAAGAACAATCTTATTCCCACAAAGACAGACATAAAATGACTTCTAGCATTTAGCACTATGAAAAGCTTTTTTGTTATCTCTTGCAACATGGCCACATTGCAAAATACTTCTCTAAATGATTCAGCATTCTGCTGAATGTAAAAAGTACTTTCTAAAGATAAAGAAACAGTTACATCATTCTTTGACTTCACTTAAGCAGAGACAAGAGTCTTAGTGAACACTACATTTTGTGCTCCCTAGGGAACTTTTCCAATTAAATTTCATGCAGGGCAGGAAAATCTGCCTATGACATGGAGATTTAGAATTGACTCTTAGTATCTCTTCAGAGAAAATTCTTTGTTAATTACAGAACGTGATCCACGAACCTCACCCAAAAAACCCACAGAAAATAAAATCAGAAACTGTATCTACCACCTCAAGAGACGTAGCTTCAAAACAGTTACAGATCCAATTGAAGAAGTAAATCAACCAAAGAAGAACCAACCAAAACCTTTATGCCAAATCTCTATATGACATGCAATAACGCAAATGAAGAAAAGAGAATGTTAACTTCTAATTGGGCAAGGATGTAAGCAAATATGCTACTTTCTCTGGGAACAATTGCACATTAGGCAAGCAAATTCACCATGAAGAAAGAATATCTGTTACACACCACCCCCATCCCCCAAAAAATCATTACATAACAATCAGAATCTAATTGCTAAATCACCTCTCTGCCTGCAATTGCTTATGTCTGTCAAACTTTAAAAAGCAACCACTGAGGACGAAAAAAAAACTGACCATGGATTTTCCAGGTAGACAGAAAGATGTCTTCTTGAGAAAGGATCAGCTGCTGAGTTTGAAAAAGGGACAGGTAAACAGAAAAATAAAACTTTCCAAGCGAACAAAGAGTTTAGAAAACTATCAGTATTACAAGTAAGATATTTATTTTACTCCTACTCACCTAAACCAGATTTTTTTAATCTCTTTAAGTGCTGGCTTGTTTGCTTTCCCGTTGGAGACTTTTGCCCATGTTTCATCTCTTTATCAGAACCATCTGCTTCACCATTTTTAGATTCCGATCCTTTAGAAAAAGTAAAATCCCTCAAATATGATGCTTTTGCACTTTTACTAACAATCCCCTCAGCACCCCTACACCATAAACAAAACAAAAATAGGATTTTTAAAAAATTGACATTTTCTTGGCGAAAGGCAATATACTTTTCTGGTCACAATACAATTCCTCCTCATCAGAGGAACTGGATGTAAAAGCTCAATAAATCAATTAAGTGCTGAAAACTAAAGTTTACTGAACACTGCAGTCAATAAAAATGTTCAGCGATCTAATAAAAATAATATAGTTCTATAATGCCCAGGAGATATTTTAAAAATATTTTAACCTTAAGTTATGGGGCAGTAAAGCAACCTAAGGCTGAAAAAAAGATAATTTCTTTTTGAAGAAACATTTAAAGAAAAGATATGTTTGGAAATACAATTGTCAATTTGTGTTAAACATAGACACAGAAATCTCTTAAAATGAAGTAACTTAATCACCAGAGCTAAAGGGCAAGGTTATGCTGCAGTGATAAGCATGGTATAAGAAGAAAAGCTAACAAAAGGATTTCAGTATTGCAATGCAGAACTGAGACACAAATTCACATTCACGGAGAAGCTTGCCTTTCCCCCCCTCCTCTTTTTATGGCACTGAATACCAGCATGTGGTCTTCTATTAGAGCTCCAGAGCCAAACAAAATGTTACTTTGCATTCCTTTAAAGCTGCTGCTATTACCAATTGTCATTTTACTGTGTGCCTTCAGCTCTTTATTAAAGAAAAATCTCCAGCCTTGAGACACGAGTCTTGATAAAGAAATAAAGATGTTAAACAAAGCCACCCAGTGGAAACAGTATTTCAGCAATTCCAAATTCTGTATGCTACACATCTGATTCAGAGGAAGGCTCTGTGACCAGAGCTGATCTTGCAAACGGTCCTTTAGCTATTTACCTGAAGGTGAATCCGACTGCTCATCGGACACCTTTAATGGTGTCAAAACAACACGAGGAACAGTCTTGTTTACCATCATTGAGACTCCATTTCTTCTTTTCTGCTGTTGTCTCAAAGCCTACAAAAATGATAACAAAACACATAACTGTAGCAAAAAATAATGCTTATAAGTGAATTACGCATGACATTTTTCTACCATTAAACTGAATCCCTTAAAATAAGCATAATTTACACAGCTACTGACTTGCCAGACTTCACACTCGTCCTCTTTATGTCATTTTCTTTTAAAATACAAAATCAGGCTTTTTCTCCTTTTTTTATAGAGCAAGAAGATGCACCTTAGATCATTTTCCAATCCATTTTGACGACAAAGAAGCACGTAACTGTTTGCTCTACCTTAACAGCACAACATGATAACCCATCAAATGTGAAACTAAGACTTCCCAAAAAAAAAAAGTAAACCCAAAATGTTTCAAAACCAGAATAAAAATATATATGTCTGCACATCTCTCGCAGGTGCATCCTCTCCAGTATACTGCTCAGTCAATCAAGTTAACACAGAGTGTCATCAGTATGTACAGCATGTAAGGACTACAGTATTGATGCACTCACTCAGCCGTGAGTAGTGCTGCACAAAATCACTGAACATGGCAGGAATCATTTATTTTCGTGAAGGGAATCAGTCCTAATCTTGGAAACCTTGCAGCATTTGGCTTCTGTCTGTTTGACTTTGGGCATTAACCTTCAGAACACGAACATGATGGTGTTCTGGCAAATCTGGGGGAAAATGATACACGAATAAATCTCTACAAATGGTAGTACTTTGTGTTTCATAAATGTATCAAATACAGGGCTGATAATGTAATATAAAATATCTACAGATTAGAAATAGCAAATATCCATCAGACTGCTTTATATGGAAAATTATATATCATTCAAAAGGTCTTAAAACATAAAAATAAGAATACCTGCCAATTCTGCAAGCATTAAAATTCTGGAATTAATCAGAATGGGCTGGGCTTAATACAGACTTCTCCTAGCCTCCTGTCTATTTTTCTCCATTCTTACTGTGCACTCTATTTTTACAATTGTGATTTGTGTTATGAACTTGAGAGATTTATTAAAGTAATACCATATCAACAAGGTACATATTTGATATGAATTATCCCAAAGGTTTATGAGCATAAATGACTTATGCCCTATAAGGTTTAAGTCTGTAACTTTAATGGATTGTAATACCTTTCCAAATTGTTCACATAGCTAAATAATAGGGAGAAAAACCTCTGAGAAGAAAGAAATCAATATTGGTCTATTCCTCTAAATAACACTCTACACAACATAAAATACACCAGGCCACAGAGAAGCTATTTCATGGATTAACCCATTTTATTGTACTTCTGAAAGAACACGTAAGCACTGTGCAATAAAAATCAAATTAGAACACTTGAAATCAAACAAAGAGAGGAAGCTGGTCAGATCTGCACCAAAGAAGCAGCAGAACGCCAAAAAGAACAGCTGTTACTTCAAACATTTTTGAGACAGAAATTTCATACTGGTATCAAGCAAGCACAGTCTGACTTGTGGATGGAAAATTCTAAAGTTTTAACATTTCTTCAAAATTCCTCAAAATGACCCTACAAACCAAAGTGGCAAATCAGGTGATCCTTAATTAACAGTAATACCATGGAGACAGTGGGAAAAAGTTCATTAAAAATTAACTGGAAAGACTGGCAATGTCTGCACCACCAATATACCAATATAACACAACTTCATTTCATGGTGCCCCACTGACTGATTTGCCTCATGTCATCCTCATTTCCTCCACCCAAGGCAAATGGTTAGAGCCCAAACAATGCTCCATGTTGTCCTCCTGCCTCCTCCTGACTTTCCAAGACAATTTCCACCCTCACCAAGGTTTCACAGCCTTGCAGCCAGCATCCATGGAAACACCATTTTAATGATTTATACAGCCACTGTGGCAAAGGCAGATTCTTTGTCAAAGCCCCACAGTTGATTTTCAATGCTTAGACTGAACTCCCATGAAGGAGAGAAAGGAACCAGCAGTGTATCCACCACCAGTGACAGGCACACAGTGTTCATAGACTTCAGCTGACACACGTGCTGCTGGAGCGAGGGCAGCGGTACCCAATATTTGACAGGAGCACCACTTACCTTCTTTTCTGTTGCTGGCAGGGCACCTTGTGGTCCTTAAGCACACATTTATGCAACTGATCTGGTATTTACAAGAAGCACAGGCCAACTCATGCCCATGGAGCACTAATGCAAGACACTCCCTGGACAATCAGATGAGGAAATACAGCTGGGAGCAGCCAAAGCTACCAGAACTATTTACTTTGAGGCACAGAGCACTTCTCTAGCTACAGCCTAAGCACCTCTATATACAAGGGTCAAGCAAAAACCTTAAAGACACCATTTCCCTTTGACAAACATTTGTTTTTCAGGGTTTCTTTTTCCCAAACATGCATTGATTCACTGCCAGGCCCTTCCCCAGCTCCTCCAGTTTCACAGCGCAAGGAACTGATCACCAAAAAGGGCCCAAGTGAAGTCTGAAAATCAAGCTGACAGTAAAGCTACACACACCTGAAGGACAGTCTGTAGAACAAAAAAAACCCCAAAAAACAAACAAACAAAAAAAAAATCAAAACCAAAACAAACAAACAAACAAACCAAAAAAACAACAAAAAAACTCAAAAAACCCAACCCCAAAACCCCCCCAAAACCCAACCCCTCACAATATAGATGTTAAATCTAAGCAAAACTTTTAACAGAAAGTTAACAAATTACCAGTGGATTACCCTGAGTACAGAGAATAGAAACATAACCTTTCCCATGCCTCCCTGTCTTTTCATTTGTGAAATGAAAGATGTAAGATGGGGGAAGAGGGTACAAAGATAACAAGTAAATAATCTAACATATGATTTGCAGGGTAAAGAGATGGCTGAGATTCTGCACAGACATCTTTGTTGTGATACGCCCAGCTAATCACAACAATTTTGTGGTAATTTCTCCCCTGAATTTGAAGCTGCAGGATCTGACATTTTTGGGCAGACAAGTCTTTGCAAGACAACCCAGCAGCAGGAGAAACTGCTGACTGACACCCAGTTACAAGGGAAGCCAAACCCCAGAAGGAGTTAAGTACAAAAGAAGGACAATCTCTGTAGTCTCCACTGAGGACAAATGTATAACTCCTCTATACCTAGCCTGAGGGACATTCATTTTAGAATACAAGACTACTGTAGGATAAGAAAGAATCTTGTAACCCAAGATTAATTCTACTTAGCTGGGAAGTCAATGAGATTACTCCAAGTGAAACATGCACCAAATGCCTGCTATACTGAGCTTTTAGTGCGCCAAGCTAATTTAGTGCTTTCCTAGTCACCACGGCCAAATAAATCAAATTTATAACTAGCACTGAAGAAAATGAGAAATGTTGTAACTTATTCCACAGAAAAATGGTTCCAGATATCACTGTAGATACGGAAACAGTAACTAACACATACTACATTGTCATCTTTCACAGACACAGCCTTTTCCATCTCATCCATATTTAGAGATATATAACCTCCTAGCTGGACTTCCTACAGAACTGCAAGAAACAGATTATGATTTTACCAAATGGTAAAATGTCATTTTCACTATGGTAAATTAGAGAAAAACACATGTAGTGCATATGATAGCTCAAATAAAGAATATTTTTCTTTAATGAGATGCTACGTTTACATTTCAAATGCATTCAATCACTTCATGCTAAATGCTTGAGTTAAAAAAGCTGCACGTTTTAAATATCTAGAACTTATCACTGTTGTAGTATTCTGTAAGACATTACTACCATCCTATTTGTACAACAAATAAATTTTTAAAAATGAAAGGAAATAAAAGTTCATGTAATATACAAGTTAAAACATTACAAGCTCTCTTAAAATTACCACCAAAACATAATACTTACATCCAGCCTTTCACAAGCAGATTTGCAAAGGACATCTGTGAATCTCTCGCACATAATGAGTATGGAGAATTCCCAGTATTCCCATTCATAAAAATGAACCTGTGACCATCTGTTGAATAACACTGCCATGGTCATTATACAATGCTTGGCATAATTATTTGGTTTAATGAAGTTATTTTTATTGCCAAAATCTTTAAGTAAACTATCAATACATTTTCATCCAAAGAATTCAAAATAAAATAAAAAAGATGAAAATTAAGAAAACATAAACTCTGAAGATAGATGACAAAAGAAAAACACCATGAAATTAACAGTGAACTTCTAATTCCAAGTGGGTTTTTTTAAATAAAGAGGTGACAAGAGCAAGGCTCCTTCTGCTTTTCAGAGAGTTTCTATCCCTACTGGAGTATAGCAGTATTTTGGAGGTTTCATGAATGCCATTATATGCTCTTAAGAATAGTAATTTCATGTTTAGCTGATCTTAACACAGGAAGGACTTCTTCACCCATGTGACACAATGTTTGACTGTCTTCAGTAAAAACTCAAAGTCATCTTTCAAGCAGGAATGAAAGGAAACAACATAAACTAAAACGTAACTGGAGATGGGAGCAAAATACCTCCCCAAGAGCACCAGAAGCAAAATGTCATCCTCTGTGCTCTAATTTTACTGCTGCTCAGCAATTTTTTTTGTTATTTTTCTTTCAACCATCTTTTAAACCCAGAATGAATAAATGGAGCACACAGATAAACCATTAATGCAGAAAACCACTTTCATTTGAGCTTAAATGCGTGACACGCTGAGAATGTTAAAAATTAAGTCATTATCAACAAAGACATGTAACACTTGGTTGCATTAAGCAACATCGTCCCAGATTTCTACTTGTTCCATAAATGTCAAGTCTACATTCTGAAACTCATGTAATGAAACATAACCTTTGAAATTTCACACATTATGGATCAGAAATGCAAAGCTATGGAATGCCTCCATTCTGCCATGTGAAAACACCGGCTATGACACACTGAGCAAAGTCTCTTGCACAAAATAAGTAACAACTCCACATCATGGTTATGGATCCCAAATTGACAAAGATGAAACAGACTTATGGTTTATCACTGATTCACTGAACACCAGCACAAAATTCAGTCTTTGTCTTCTCTCTCACCCTCATTTTGTTTAGTAAAATTAAGAGCCTTTAATTCCCACATCTCAGTTAAATTAAAATTTCTCAGTGGCAACCTGTTTCACAGACAAACAGAACAGTTAAACTAAAACAGTAAGCACCACAAATCATGAAGAGCAAACCCATTACTATTTCCTAGATGCCACTAATTCTTATATTAAACATAAACAAAGCACTCAATTACAAGCATGCAACCATAAGTTTAAAACACAATAAAGGTGTCCTATGGAAACAACTACAAAGCACAAAATGCCATTTCCAAAGCAAATTAATTCACTTCCAACCATACTAGTACACTAAACATGTCAGTATGGTGCCAAAAGTACACATTTGGTCATCTGGAGATAAAGAGTAGCGTCAGAATCAGCAGGATGGAAGTTTGGAAACCTGGGGTTTATTTTGAAACAATTGCTAACACCTTCTCAAATAAGCATCTATCTTTGTCCCATGCAATCCTCCTACCTTGTGATAGTTACATCTGCATTTGGAATGAAAAATAATGTATTTGTTCATTAGGTTTCAGTAGGGCTCAGGGGCTTTCAGTAGGGCTATCTGTAGGACTACAGTACACATTAACACTGAACATTTACCTGTGTGCTAACCAACACTGAACTGAAGTGCTTGGACCTTTGTGGGGCAGGACAAGGAGGTTTATCTGTTCACATATGTGTCTGTACACCTGCAAGCTAGCACTACTTTCTGCAGGATTACAATAATGCAGTCACAGCTACAGTTGCTGCAGATCATGACAGACTGCAGAGTAAATGCTTCTGGTGCTTTCCCAACCACAGAAAAAAGGACAAAAAAACACATGTGATCTGTTCAATGTCTGTTTTGACTTGCATGTGAATGGGAATGATGATAGCATATGCACCAACACAGTGAAAGCTTTTTAACAAAGAGAAGAATTGGGTTTTTTAAAAATGTTTTGTGTAGTATTAAAATAACAATATCCATCAGCTGAACAGTGTTTTATGGGGAAATGAGTTCTTTGGCACAACAAAGCACATGTAGGTAAGGAAACAGTTTGTAGAAAGCAGTTTAAAAACAAATTAAAACACAGATAGCAGTGTCAATACAAAATCTTAAAACAGTAATCAACACTTTCCATGATGTGTTGATTTTCAAGCACCCTCTGCACAGGGGCCAAAGCACACAGCAGGGGCTTAATGGCTAGACTCTGCAGATCAAAAATCTTCTCATATTACCACTCAGAGAATTTACATTGCACCAATGTAAGCAGTGTAATGTGTTTCTGCCTGACACCCTGTTTCAGCCTGGATACTCTTGCTTGCCCACACATCCTGAGCACACAGACTTCTGGGGACCTACCCAACAGCTCCTGGAACACCATATGCAGAAACTGCTTGTCAACATTTTGTAGGAGGCTTCCTAGAGCTCTGAAGAGTTGTGAGCTGTTCCAAATCCTGCCTTTCCCTGAAAAGACCAACACTTTCTAGGATGCACTTCAAAATCAAGGCATGATTCATTGACACCTGGTTTTAATTTCATGTTACAAACTATTCAAATCAAAACCTGTTCCTTTCACACGGCCCAAAAGAAGATACTTAGATATTCACTGTCACTACAAGGAAAAATCACATAACTCCAATGGAAAAGCTTAACTGGGACTTCAGTCTCTAGTGATTTTATTTTCAATAACACAACAGCAATGACCAATCCATCTGAAATAGTTCCCCAGGCTACTTAAGGGACAGGCTACTTACAGAAACACATGACAGATAAATGCAATGCTTAGAACTAGGCTGCTATCTTCAGCTTGACTGCCTGAGACTTGGAAAAAGCCACTGCATCTACAGAACAGATGAGAACAGAAGAGAACACTTTCAACCTATATTTGGGAAGAAGATTTCACTATGTTGCAGTGGCAGGTTTAAACAAAGGTAATGCTCATGACAGGACATATTTTGAATGAGGGATACTGTCCGACACTGAGGTAGAGGGGAAACTACGCTTCAACACTTATAATTGCTTTAAAATTCTTTAGTTATTTATCAGACTAAGAAGTTCTCTAAAATACATTTATTAAAACAGAAAAGGTGCAGGAGCACTGTAAAAAGCTGTGTCAACAACCCCAGAGGGGAAACAAGCAGAACGCTCCAGCAACTGGGAGGTATTTATAACAAAAGCAGTAAAAAGCAGGGATTGTGTGGATTCCTGTCAATTTCTTTCCATCACAGGGAAGGGCTGAGGACCACGGGGATGACCCAGAAGAAAGTCTCACAAACATTGTCTTGGGTCTTACCAAAGCACTGTGTTGAGCAGCTGGTGCGTGCTGCCCATGCATAGGGACCTTTAGAGGGACATACCGTGCAGCCAGCCTTCGGGCAATGCATGTACTCCCTGAACAGCTTCTGCTGGAACTCTTGCTCTCCCAGCTTCTTTTCCCCCTTATGCAGTCTTCCTGCCATAGCTTCTCGGTCCTCTTCCCTAGACTTGTCTTGGCAATCAGAAAATCAGTTTAGTTTATCATCTTCGAACTTCCATTTTCCGGAATGCATTTTGCAAACTCCAGTGTCCCTTCCCATGTCTCTCTAGAAGTCAAAAAGCAACATGTTTTCCTTCTTTTCCATTTGTTGTCAGGAAAATTTGTCAAGAATCATCACTTATGTTGCCAGACATCTGATCAAATGCTTCAGCTAGGGAGCCAGAATTCTCCAACTGTGGCATTGGTACATTTGTTGCATCTGAAATGAAACATAAGAAGGTGGTTAAGAGAAACACTGAGCAAGTGCAGCAAGCTCTCTGTAACGAGGAATTCAGTATAAAAATACCTCTCAGTTCACAGTGGATTTTCAGAGCCTTTCAGGAAGACACCTTGCGTTTAAATTCTAAGTGTCTAAATCCTTAGGACAAAATCATAATGATCTCTTCTGTCACCTTTGCCTCTTTGGGGTGAGGAAGGGAAAGCAGGGCAGGCAAATGTATCAGGCTTATATTAGCGCATGTGAGGGAGCAGTTGCTCAAATGAGTCAAAGGAGAGACACCACAGACAGACTCATACTGGATTACTTCCTATGGACAGCAAAATGCTTCAAGATAACCTGCATCTATCTGGCTGTAGTCGAGGAAAGAAGTCCTAACAGAATGAGTGTGGAGGGAGCAAGACTGGTGAGTTTGCTCTTCTCTCAAAGAAAAGTAAGCAGTGTGAGCTGAAGACAGGAAAGCAAATTCACACCACCCACATGGGAGATCAGGATTCTACCTTCAGTGTCAACCTAGACACTTGGACACCTGTGTCCAAAAAAAAAGAAAAAGGAAACAAACATGTCTTGGTAAACTAGTTATATGAATTTGGGTAAATCAGGGCTAAATTATAGTGTTAACCATCTTGAAATTTAGTCTCTTGTATGTTGGTGTCTAAATAAGAATTACATTGTGGTAGAAATGTCATATTATTTGGAGCTGGTCAGATCTAATGTCCTACAATTCGGAAGCAATATATGAGCTAAACCCTAGCTTCCCCATTGCTCTATTACTGCTTGGGGCATGACAGCATCCACAGGAAAAAGAAGGGTGTGGAGTTGCCATTTCTATCATAAGAACAAATCCTACAACTGGGTGCTTTCCTTCTCATTAAAAAACTGCATCTACCCACTTTATGAACTATATAGTGGCACATATACGAACCCAGCCACCAAGCATGCAGACAAAGCCCAAAGTTAAGGAAAACAAAACAAATCATGGCAGTGACATACCTTGTGTTGATTCCCTTATTTCCTGAGCTTCTCTCCTCCCAAACCCACTTGGCTGCTGTCTCTGGAGTTTCTGTCTCTACAAAGAGATCTGGATGCCCAGCACAGTCTCAGACATGTCCTGGTTCTGTATTCAGATCCTGAGTCTGAATGGAGTATCCTTCTCTTCTCCCAACAGAAAATTTATGGGTACCCTTCTTGGTGCTGATTCCAAAGTGCCAAAAGGGAGGCAGGATTTTCTTCCATGTCTGGGAGGTCTACTATCATCCCAGACACCATGAGAGCGCATCTTCAAGTTCTTTCTCCTCTCTTGGTACTGACCCAGGGACCACCTGGTACACTGACGGGCAAGGTGCTCTTACACTTGGCTATCAGAGTCCAACAGACACTAACACCACCTCAATGTCCTGGATATTCACACATTCTCAGTGTTACCTATGTGAGGCCAGTTTGCAGGTATGATCCTTTCTTCTGAGAAATGTTCCAAGAACATCTTGGTAGATAAAGATAAATCTGTATACAGCGAAGACTTCCACAAAAAAGTATCACCTCAAGTCAATGGAACAGAAACTGGACCAGACAGAAGCATGTAGGTACTATGCCATGACTTGATGTCCATACTGGAGTTAGCCTTGTCCAGAGCAAGAATAATGCACACAGTAGTGTGACCATGTACCACTGCTAGCAGATGCAGGAGTAGTTCAGTACCTTCCCAGGAAGAGGTCCTTACATGCCAAAACTCTCGAGTGTGAAAATGAGGTAAATCAGTATGGAACTGATGATCAGTACTGATCGGATATCAGCGTGCCATAAGCCTTCTTTTCAAAGGTACAAGATCAGCAACAGCTGGGCACACATAACCAAGCACTTCCAACAGCTCAATGGAAACAGAAATCTGTAAAATCTGCCATCAGAAAGCCAAGCATAAAAGGCAGCTCTACACCATAGGCTCTTGCCTATACCCTCATGAACAGGAACTGGTTTGTGGGACATCACACACAGACCAAAGTGTAAGCATTTTACAAGAGAAAACTGAAACTCTGTCAGAAACCAAAGGGAAGCACGAAACACACTCAGTGGTAAAACACTCAAAATCTCTTTCCCAACAAGGACACCATGGAACGTGGTGAAGCTAGAAAGTTTCCAGACCAAAATGGCAGCCCAGCCTTTGAAAGGTGAGGACACAAGGGCTGATCTTTGACACAGAGCTTATGAAAATCCCCTGCAACTGCAAACCTCCTTAGTCTCTGCAAAACACCCCAAATCCACTGCTACCTGAGAGAAATCAAAACCAAGAGCCAAAGCCAAAAAATTCCCTTTCCTCCATGCTCCTTGCAGAGCTCAAGAAAGGCAGCATTGTGACTAATTTGATTCATGAGAACATCCTGAAATGTGGGCTGTTACAAGCCAAACAGGAGATTGCAATCTAAACCCAGGAATATAACACCAGAATTAATTTTAAAAATCAAATCATATGTAAATCCAGCACGTAATAATTTAAAGAGAATTACATATGAGTGGTTAATAAGTAGATAAACAGTAGTGAAAATCTTCTATTTCCAGCTCAAATCTTCAAGCAGAACTGCACATTATCAACTTCCCTCTCACTTTATTTTTAGAGGTTACAAAACAAATACATACAAGATCAAAGTAATGTGAAGAACACACTGGTTTTAAATAAATTGAGTAGGAAACTGAAAACCGACTTGCAGGTTTTCATTCTTTGAAGACTGTTTTGCAGTAGATAAAAAGCAACAGCTAAGGAAGACCCCATTACAGTATATTATACACAGTATATATACATTTATATATTATAAGCACTTGCTGAGAGTATGAGGATGGCTTATCCTCTGTTATTTTAGCATGGAATCAGTAAGTTTGTGTTGGTTGTAAGAGTGTTACATAGTGTGTCTAAAAGTTTCTTCTGTATTCAAAGGCTTGACAGGTTCTTTTTATGAATTTTAGGTTCTATGCAACCATAAAAGCAATTGAAAGATTGGAAAGCAAAAGAATAAATTTCCAACAGCAATTTTATAAATAAAATCACTGTTAAGGTTTATTCACCTCTACTACAACACCAAATCAAACCTGCAATGTGTATATATGGCAGTAGCCAAAACCTGAAACTTTAAGAGAAAATAAAGAAAAACACTACTATTCCACTGTACAAATGCCCATTTGTCTCACACTGTGCATAGAGAAAACATTTTGCTGATAGCTGTAATGCTGCTCTCATACTCTGAAGTACAGGATCTAATTACCATCAACTTAATTAAAACTAATTTCTTTTTATCGATTACTTAACTTTCTGCTGTTGCTTTAACCCTACTGCCTTAGGGAATGTTTTCAACGATTCACATCAATGTTATGACTTTTTATATTAATTAAGCTATTCTGATTAATTTGCCCTTTTAAAATTATTCTCAATGCTACGTATCTGCTAAATGACAAATGGTAGAGTTTAAACAATTACAGAAGTTCAAACATTTGTGGCTTTGCTCTTTTTATTCCCTTCTTTCCCCTTTGCCTACTCCCTCCACCCCTAGGTAAGTTCACAGATCCCAAAAGATCTGTATAGAAGAGTTCCCAAGAAGTGTAAATTTTTCACAACTATGCTAATGGCTAGTGTACTGCTTTGTGCCAATTGTTCAATTTTCCTGAAGAAATACATGTAAGACCTCAATCCTTTTCAGTCCTCAAAGCCTCTAAATACAACATAACCTTATGTGAATGATAAACATCTACTAATTTTACTGGATTTAAACTCAGCCTGCATGAAAAACTAAAGTGTTTAGAGGAGATGTGCACAGGCTTTGCTTAACTTAAGCCTAAACAAAGAACTCAGCAACAAACTACCCCATTAAATACACGATCTTCATTAAGCATAACTAGGAGAGCAGTTGTGAGAAAAATTACAACATCACCTCATTATCCTAACACTATAGAAAAGTCACAACTCCAAATGGAGAAGAGGTCATGATAGAGGTTTTTTGAATTCTACCTTTTTAGTTTTCATTTTTCATTTGTCTGGCTGTAAGTTGAATTAATTTGGCAATGCTGGAAAATAATTTTCACCTTATTATGCTTTCAGCTAATAGGTGACTTTGAATAATCAGCTGCTTTTGCAAGCTTTAATACTTATCATGGAACCTAAATCATCCAAAACCTAAGTTTTTTTAAAAAATAACCCTACCCCACTTTTATATCCTGTAGTAGCAAATACAGTATGAAAAAAAATTAGTTAACAGATCATAAAGAAAAACTAAACAAGTACACCTAGAGTGTTTCCTATCTGCAGCACTTCTTTCAAAGTTTTTTTAAAATTTATTATCAACCTCACATAAAATTTCCAACACAAATGCTTACATAGGAAAAGCAGGGGTGTGACAATATAAAGAATTCTGCTTACTTGAAATTGACTTTAAGTGCTTAGTACGCTTAAAACCACTTTAAACTCACAACAAATAGGACTGTACCCTTGCTAAAAACATAGCAAAACCCCCAACAAAACACCACTAAACACAACACTGAAAATCCTTAGAAGACTCTTTAAATTCTGCTGACATCCCACTCACAGAGGAATGCCAGAGATGCTAAAGGGAAGGCAACTGATGGTCAGTCAATACAAGCTTACCTGTTTAAGTGCTTTCTTTGTGTGCTGCTGGAAGGAAGATACTAGCTTGCTTTGCACCGGTGCATTAGTAAGGCTTGAATCACGATTGGAAGACATTTCCTCAGATGTCTGCTTTGGGCAAACTTTATAAAAAGAAATAAAAAATCAGAATACTGTTATGGGGGTTACCTTCCCTATTTCTTGGAGTGTCATAAGGATGGAAAAATAAACATAAGCAAATGCCTCAAAACCAAAAAGTTTGCTGTAGAAAATTCAGCTGATCTTGAGGTCCACATTAGCTGAAAATCCAGCCATATTCTAAGAAAATGCACCGCTTCACTAATATTTGTACCACATCATACCCTTTCTATGCAGTTCAGGAGGCCTTGCATATTTTGCCTTCCAGGTCCTAAAAGGTAACTGAAATAGTTTAACAGATTTCACACAGAAACTAGATAAAAACTACCTTCCTCATCAACACATTTAAATGGATTATAAGATATCCAAACGAGCATTTCTACAAGAGACACTGATGACCCCTGGATCTAAAAAGATTCATACATATGTAACTTCATACCAGACTGTAATGTCTTCTTAGGAGCCAGACACCTACTTTACAAGTACCTCTTGGTAAAGCTAAGAACACATTTTGCTGTTTAATGGGTAGACTGGAATATCCTGCAAGATGAATTCTGGTCTCTCAGGTAATACATGCTGCTATACTTGTCAGGTAATACATGCTGCTGTACTTGTCAGCCTTCTAAATAATACATGCTTTAATGAACAAATACTACAGTACTTGCATTAAACAGCTTCTCGAATAAATGTTGCGTGTGACACAAAAAAAAGTCTCTTGGTTAAAAATAAATGAAAATATGATTTTTTTTAACAGCTTTATTAAACAGATATGAAAGCTGTGAGAATAGCTGGAGGATCCTATTAGTCTTGGTGGTCAGCAAACTCAACTGAAAGGGTTGTAGAAACCTTTCCACTCTTAATGCCTCGCATTACTATTACTCTCACTAGTAACCTAAGAGTGCCCAGCTACACCAGCATTAGCATGGATCCAGAAATGAAGCAGATTTTCTACCATTCTTCTCTGCTGACTCAGTCCAAGTCTGCCTTCCAGCAGCATTCAAAGCTGGTTTGTGTGTTCACATACCTTCTTTATTGTGTTTTGCAGCAGTAAATGTTTTTCCAAGATTTGCCATACTTTGCACACCACCAGAATAGTCTGGATACACTCAAAGAGGCTGCACAGACATGTGCCAGAAATAATGTAGCCCAGTGTTAATCTATTTTCTCTGCCCATCATTCAGTGGGATGAGCAGAAACCTGAACTACCTAAGCCCCGTGCCTTTAGCAATGTTTCTGAGAAGAAACATTGTAATGTTCTTTGATTTGTGTTTGTAAGCCAGAAAGACACAGACAATTTAGCTATGGCCATCACAAGATGCATGTGATATTAAATCTTTTTTTTGCACTGAAAGAAAAAGTAATTAAAACTTACCTCAGTAAGAGAGAATACGCTCTATGGCACTACTGTTACGCCAAGATAACTGTCATATTAGACTAGAATTTTTCATTACCAGGTAAAAGAAAAACCATTTTATTACAAGATTTATAACTGATTTCTGTCTTTTTTTTTTTTTTCCTTATACTTGCGGGATTTGTCAAAATACACAAAGAAGGTGCAACACAAAACAGGTTCTCAGTTTACAGAATCACCTGGTTTGAATCAATCTTTTCCACATGATGAGCAAAGCTTACTATCAAATAAGACAACGTAAAAGAGCTGCAGAGTGTCAGCAGAAAACAAACAATAGCTGGTTTATATAATCCAAATCACTGCAACAGCTAAGCTCCTGAAACAAAGAACACCTACATAAAAATAAAAATGTGACACTTCAAATTGCCCAGATTTTGTCTTCTCCTTCAAATAAACTTTCTTTTACTGTCAAAGAGTAATTGAGAGCCAAAGAATTAAAGGAAAAAACCCCAGAAATAGCATGTGCACACAAACCCCAAAGTTAACAAGAAGAGAAGAGAATACATTCAAAAATCACTAAAAAATGGAAACTGGTAAATTTAAGTGCCTGTCCTGAAACAGGAGAGATACAACGTGACCTGTCATGATAAACCTACTCCTGTTCCCCAGATTCACTGTGACTCCTATTACCTTCCTGTTGAAATGGGAAATTCTGATTTTGATTAAGGTGATCTAGGATATTATCCAGGAGTCTCCCCTATTTAGTTTGGTGATAAAGCTCATCCTCAAGAGGTATGACAACTATCTGATGGTGCTCAACACCACAACCAAAAACATCAAAGTCATGATACAGCAGGAATAAAAATAAGCATAGTTCTGTATTAATTTTTCACTTTTATTCATTTCTCTTTTAACAATAAACGTGGAGTTGTGACAGAATTTATAAGAAGCCATACTTTTAATTCCTATAATTACTTCAGTTTTGCATAAAATAATTTTGGTGTATTGGCTATTTTGTCTCTGTTCTTTTGAATCTTTTACAACAAAGCTAAACCAAGAAATAGGGGCTGTTCTAGTGAGTGAAACAACTGGAACTGAAACCCACTGAAACAATAAATAGCTTTCCATCACTGCAATCTCTCCTACAGATACAGAAAGAATACCTCACTTCAGGCTGGGTTCTTTAGTGCAACACAAAACTAGTTTGTTCAGAGTTTTGAAAAAAATCCTGAGTTTTTCCTGTAGTTCATGATTAAAGAAATAGATAAATAAGGTTGAAATATGCTGCCTAAAATATTTTAAATGACACTGTGATTAGAGAAACTCAATTTATTTATAACAAATTACACTTCATTCATAAAACTTATTCTGTACATTCTATTTTTCTTCATATACCTTGTAGCTTAAAATAGTAAGATAGTAGGAAACTATCTTAAATGGCACTTTTTATGTTTTAATTAAATTTCCATTTCTATTTAAAACCAGCTTGATAGAAAACATGGCTATGAACCTAAACCTCTACTAAGTAAGAGATGCCATTGCCTATTTTCAAAAGAAGAAGACACAAGCATTAAAAATCTAAATACATTGTGTTAAATTATACAATTGTTTAATAACTTATAGAGTCTACTGATTTTATTAGCAAAAAATACTAAAATTGACATACAAGCTTTATTTAGAAGATAATCAAGATATTGTTAAAAACAATAAGAATTGTTTTTTCTGTATGAAATGAAATACAAATATGAGACAATGAATAAATTTAATCTTTAAAACATGTTGTGCTACTTAGCAATTTAAATCAATCTGTGCCAAAGTGTGACTGCATTAAAATGCATGTGACCACATAAAATTGTCATTATTTCTTAATTTCTATGGATAAAGTCCAACTGTTTTTCTCTGAATGGGTCAGACATAAAGAAAGGGAAAAATATGACAGAAAGATATATAAGTGAAGTCACCATTGATGATCCTAGTGAAAAACTCAATGCTTTAAGAACAAAACAGACATTTTTCCTATGGAAACCAAAGATCACAGTAAAAGAAAAACAAATTTAAAGTGTTCTTTGTACATATATAGAACTTTGGAAAGCTGCAACCACTTTTTTCCATAAGAACTGAAGATCCATGAATATTATCAGATCCACGTTCACTTGAAAATCTGTATCAGAAAAGAATGCTAAAAATAAACTGGGTGCTGGGGAGGGGGGAAAAAAGCCCTGAGAGAATGTGACAGATCGAGGGAAAATATTTGGGTAGCAAATAAAGACGATTCACCATTATTGCTACAGTAGAAAAAGGAAACAAGAGTGGTTTTAAGCCTACAGGAGGCATTTCCATTTAGTGGAGAATAATTAGGCTCCATTCTTTAAATCGGCTTCCTCAAGGGCCAGGACCGAGTGAAGGAATAAAGAAAAAGCAACTATTAAGCTGTAAACTGTGAGGTTATGAGCTGGAAGAGCAGCTGGGTTTCTGAAGATAAGACCTCCTTAGTGAGTGTTCAGAGACTGTTAACATGAATGATAGAATTAGAATTATGTAGCAAAAAGAGTATGTTAAAAATGTTTTTGGCAAACTCCATTTAAAATAACTTCTTCTCTTCCATTTGTCCAAGACTAGTTTTGTAAATTATTATGAAAGGCTATAATTTATAAAAATAAGCAATGCTGTCTTTGAATTTCAAATTTTACAGGCTATCTCCATTATTTTTATTACCTTTTACCTTCCCCACCCAATAAATGACACCCAGGTAGAACATATTGGAACACATGTTTCTTCAAAGAAACAATTTTTTGAGGAACACAACAAAAAATTATTGTGTCTCCTTGCCACTGAAAGTTATTAGGAATAACTGTAAACAGATTTATGTAACTAGATTGACAGAGAAATTCCTGCCTGGTAAAGGGCTTATTTTCCCAAAATCAACAGCACAATTAATTTTTACTTCAGTCAGATCATCTTGATTTAAAATCAAACAAGCAAAATCAACAGCAGTTCACTTCCCTTTTTTTTTTTAAAGTAACCACAGCAGATGAGAAGGATTGTTTACTAATGGCCACTTTACAAAACATAAATTAATATTGTTGCCATATGCTAAAGACTAGAGTCTACCTCAAGCATAAAATGTATGCACACGCTCTGGAGATATGAAATTTCAGAGAGAACTCCCTCAGGAAAACACATACACAATAGCTCTCCCTAAAATATCCATAAAATTCAATATTTTCTTTGGGTGACACAGATCTATACTTGTATTGACATAAATAGTTGCACTTTGCCAGCACAGATGTATCGAGTAATTCACGTCCATCACTCTTTGATCTCTAGAGCCCAACTTGCCAAAACTGAACAATTCAGAACTCGGCTGTTGCCATCAGCTCTTGAAAATGAAAACCAGTTTGGGAGTTAGTTAATTGTATGAGTTTGCCAAAGCAAGCAAAAACAGATGTATATATCAAGAGTACTCCAGTGACTGCAATATTCTTTCTGAAAAGCAATACTGGCACTGTGAATTAATAAATAGTATTGAAAAGTATATTTTGGAAAAAGACATCAAATACCACATCAGCTTTGTAGCTTGCACTGAATCCCAATTATTAATAGCACGTTTTTGAGCCCAAACATTTCACAAAACTTAGAAAACTGTGAATCCTTATTACAAAGCAAGTCAACATTTTCCACTGAAAATATACAGCTTGTCATCACTAAGCCACCAACTTCTTAGACCTCATTAACTAATGTACAGAAAAAAAACAAACAAACAGATGAGAAACATTCTCAAGCTTCACAGTATCCTCTCTTATTCTTATGACTCCCTTCAAACGGTAATGAAACAAAAGAAATTAAGCTCAATCCCAGGTACCATATTTTCATTTTATAGTTCCAGGAAGATGAAAGAAAAATACACAAAAAAAATCTAAGCAAAGTGAAAAACTTCTCTTGCCAAAACACTATGTTGAGCTCTTACTTCATTGCTGCTCTTCTGCTTTTAGAAGAATCTATCTCACATCCAGATGTTGCCACATGTCACAAACATTTTCAGTAGAACCATGCAACATTATTCCCAAGAGACAAGATGCTAACAGTAGAAGGTTTCACTGAATTGCCAGGAATTCCATTCCTGGAAAGGAACTGAATATCCAAATGGGGACTCAGGTTTCAAACAGTGGTGAATATACACTGTTTGCTACAGGGTTTCCTAGTCTAAAAAGCACAAGGTGTTCAAAAGCACAGTAGCTACAAAGCAAAATTTCAGGATTCAGCATGAACATAATCCTCTGCTGTCTATCATTTTGTCAGCTTTCTCTAAAAAAATTACCTAAGGAATTAATCTAAGGAATTAACTCTGCCATTTCATGTTCATAGTTGAAGAACACACACTTGTAGGAAGTGCTGAAAGCCAAAGTGTTTCCAGAGGAGACACACTTTGCTGCTATTTGGGCACACATGAGAAGCCCTGTTGGGGCTGAGGTGGGGAGGGAAGTCACGCTGCAGCAGGAATTGCTGTCTCCTCCACACGAACATCATTGTGCATTCCATTGGCTCGCACGAAGACCATTTTTAATCAACTGTGCTCCATGGCTGATGGATTAGCCCTGGCTTCAGAAACCCTAGGGACAAATGCTTTTTGAGAACTGAACATCCTATTGATGGGCAAAAGGATATTATAGTCATCATTTTCCCAGGCAACAGTAATTGGGATTTTAATTCTTTTACCCACAGCATCTTTACATGCTACCCCTGTATTTGAGGAAAATGGAATTTTAAAGATATGGGACTGCTACAGCGCTTCAATTAGAAATCCCATTCCAAACAAAATCAACTGTAGCATAAAGAGTTTCTTTAACATATGCCTTTGGAGAAGGTGGGGAAAGAAAAATTCTCCACAGCATCTGCAAAATCCTGAGGTGTGACCATTCTACTTGTCTACTTAGCAATACTGATATGGTGTAATAGCTTTTGCCAAGTCTTTTTTTCATAATGGTTAGGAATTTTTATATTATTATGCTAGTAAAATTGTTCAGTAGCCTGCATTTATACTGCAAAAAATGTGCCTGCTGAGGAATGATGTGATTCTTCTCTGAGTGTCAGCTGGTAGTTTTTATTCTGAAAGACTGTGGTCTAAAAGCCCACAAATGGGCTGAGGCTGTTGCTTACAGTTTCATCCTTTTGCTTCCAGCTACATTTAAAGAGGCATTTTTTAAACTCTTGTTAAACAATTTCTGATCAATCTGTCAGAACTGTGGCTGCTGGACTCTATCAGAGTGGAAAAGGGCAAATAAAAATGTAATCAATTGGGCAATTAAGAATTCAATGTGCAAGCAACACCCATCCTCATAGGTATCACACATATTCTAAAACAAGCCAGAGAATTTAATGAAGTGTTTTTTGCACTGAACTAAATGCTACTTTTATGCCACAGAATAATTTCCTGGAAAGAAAAAAAATCCCCAGCTCTAGTGTGAAAAGTGTAATTGGTCTGTTAGACCAAATATTTTCTATAGAAATAACTATTCTCGAATATTTACAAACCGATCAAGTCACCACCTCACCTTTCATAAACTAATGAGACCATCCCTAATAAATTTCCCAGAACAAAGGAGGTATTTGTTCACTCAGGACTTCTTACGTGTCTTTTATAAATCCTTTCCTGTTTACCTTAATTCCTTCTTACAGCTATAATGAATGCAATACACTGGTAATCATTTAGCTAGTGCTATACCCAAAGGAAAATCTCTGCCCATATTCCTTAAGCAGTACTATCAGAATTACAGTCTAAGAACTACATTGGACTAATTAGCAAAAGCATCTCATTCATGTTCAATTTATTTTCTGTTGTGATTCTTAAATGCTTTTCAGATATACTGATTTATTGAACGCATTTTTCTGCTGCATAAATATGACCTATTCTTTTGCTTGAAAGTCCAAAAAAATTCATGCTGTTCAACTGCAATAATTTACAAGGCAATCACAAGAAGTCTCACAATTTTTATTTATTACCAATAAATTTAAACTAGAAAGATTTGATAGTTTTCAAAAAATTATTGACATAAAAAAATATTGAATGAAGAGTGGTCAAATCACATCCTCCAAAGCAAAATGCCTACTGTGGATGGTGATTCCTACGACTTTGCAGATTAAATAATTCATAATTTCAATCCACCAAAAACTGGATGCATTTTTTGGGCATGGTCGTATTTTAAGCCAAGCCTTCCATATAGTAAATGAAATCAGAATTCTAAATGTATATAAATGATATCTTTAACAACAAACTTGCACTCTCAAGAAATGATATTATGTTTAATAATATCATATCTTGAGAGTGCAATGTTTGGCAAAATTATGTCCTGTACTAGCTGACTGATATGCTATTTATTAAATATATGCTGCATTTCATTCTTAATTGATCATGTCAAGCATTGGCTTTTCTATATGCAACAGACACTCACTACTGCCATGCCACATACTTTTTAAAAATATATCCATTGATGTCCATTGCAGGACAAAAAAATTAAAATGTCCTGTTCTCAAAATGTTAAATATATTGCAATTTTCCAAGATTCATTAAAGATGAAAAATGATGGAAAATTCTCAGCTTTAAAACCAATCTAGGTGTAATTTAATGCTCTATTTCAAAATGTTAAATTTTTTGCAGCTTCTCTTTTATGTCATCACAAGTGCTATAATTATTTTTATTACTGTGAACTGTGAAAATAGTACATAGCCTGCTCCCAGTCAAAACCCAGCAATTTTCTACTTCTGGAATTATAATATTCTATTTACATTCTATAATATCCTATTTACATCCTAACACTCCTAAATAATTGCCTGGCTTTTTTTTGCTATGATTTTTTCACTATGATTTTTTCTTTGTTTATAACAAGTAACACCAACTTTTGCTTTGTATTTGTAACTGTATTTACACTGCTTTTTACTGCTCTATTCTTCCTGCAATCAACAAATTTTCTGAGTATCAAAGAGGAATTGTTAAAGAATATATAAGTTCACTTACATATGTAACACACACTACATAAACATCAAACCACTGCACATGCAGAGTCTGTTAAATTATAGACATCATTTATCAAAGAAAATGAAGAAGTAGAGACATTTAATAACTCTGGACCTTTGTTTCCATAGAGCTTCAAAACTTCAGTGCTAGACAGACCCACAACATGCCTTGGATAGTTCTGTTACACCTATCACTGAACATTTATGATTTTCCAATGCTGCTGGAGAGCAATACAAAAACTGCAGTATCAGCCCTGTAAAGGTGCAGCCGGGGAGCTAAGTAAGCTGCTCAAGCTAAAAAAGGAAGTCTATAGCAGAACAACAACATGAGCTGAGCCTTTTCATGCCCTAGTTGTAGACAGGACACCGTCTCACCATATACCAAGTAAGCCAAAACAGCAGGCAGCAGTCCAGCAGTGGGACAGGTTGAGATGGGACAGCAGAAGAGAACTGATCAAGGAAAGGCTCATTTCAGAAGTCCTGGACAGTCTCATTTTTTTTTATAAAGCATTCATTTTATAATCACTATGAGTGTAGTTATAATAATCCTCCTGTTACTTGCAAAGTAATTTTAGGTGACTGATGTTCTCCTTAAGAATAATTATTAACTCTCAAAAATGAAAAAAAATATTTCTAAGGTTGCCATTTTTAAGTTATTTCAATGTTTCAGTTTGCTATTATTTTAAAGGGAAAAAATGCACAGCATTTGATACTTCAAGATGTCATTATGTGATGATGGCAAACAGGAGTAGCTCGGCCTGAAAGAAAAAAAATACAAACCTTTGTCCTCTGCCCAGAACTCTACTGAGGGACCAACCCTGCATGTCCACACTGAAATCAATGAGATGTCTGAATCTGACAACTGCCAGTCTGAAGCCTTATAAAGGCAAATTATACTTCAGCTCTGGGCCCTAAACAAAAAAAATGTAAGCCAAAAAATTACCTGCTGAAAACACACCCAACATCATTACACTTTGTCCTTTAAAACCTTAAGTCAAATAAAGGCATTTAGCGTTCCTGATTCCTTCACAAGGCCAAAAGAGAGAGGGAATTACTCAAAATAGTTCCACTGAGTACAAAAGATTATTTATACTGCTTAGAAAACACACCATGAAAATCTGAAGAAAACAATTTTTTCCCCCAAAATATGCCCTCTAATATTGAGATTAAATCACCTACCACCATTTTCTTCTCCATTATTATTGTTTGTCTCAGCCATTTCAGTGCCATCTAACTCAGATTCACATCCTAAATCCAATGTTCCATCAGTAGGGCATGTTGATTCTTCTTTCTACAGTTAAAAAATAAAAATAAAAATAAAATTAACAAGAAAAAAAATCAATCATGATCCTGCTGCATCTCCGAAAATAGATTACTGCAGTGTACTCTCATGCTTACATTTCAGAAAAACCAAGAATAAAATAAAATATGCCTGTGAGTTACTCTAGAGAGAGCCATAAAAAACAGACTTTCATGAAAAAACTTGCAAACTAAAAGCGAAAAAGCTGTTTTGTGAGGTCATAACATGCTCTTTTTAAAACCAAAAAAGTCACATAAAATGCAAGATCTTCCAGTTTTCCTTCTTGTTTTTTTTAACAGAAACAGACTTGTGTGGCTGTTAAAAATCCTAGTTTTCCACTTGAGTGTCTACAACACTGCAGCAAAACACAAATCCTTTAATGTTTCTTTTCTGCCTTTGCCTGTTTCCTGAATTCAAATAGCTGAAGCAACCTGGAGCTCACAAGCATGGGAGTGATTGTGAATTCCTGGAATTGTGCCAAGAATATCTCCCGATTTAAAGAAAAACAACAGCATTTGTTCTAGTAAATTAGGAAAGACAGCTTCTGAAAACTATTAATTCAATTACAAATATCCAAGTATTTCAGGATTTTTAGTTAGCAGGAGCTGACAAATTTGTATACTTTTATATTTTTATACCCTTACATCAAATACATCTGTCATAAATTACAAAAGATCCTTCGCCCCAGCCTAAAATTTCAGTTGACTACATTTACACTGCCAAGCAGATAACCTCACTTTTTTTTTCTCATCTCTGCCTCACATTATTCCACTTCTATTGTGAAACTCCTTTAAGTTTGATCATGGACAACAAGAAAAATTTTCCACCCACAATAAACATCATGTTCATACCAAAACAAAAAAATTAAAAAGGAATATAAATAGAATAAAGGCAAAATTCTATCACTATAATTATATTCCTTCTCAAAAGCAATCATGCAAGCTTTGAATTAAAAGCTGATTTATATTAGACTTGCAAATAATTTTTCACTATTCAAAAATCAAACATCAATACAATTACTTAATTGGAAAGTCAGTGATCCTCTTGAGCTCACTAGTCCTAAAACAAAGGCCTTACTGTGAACAACTCCAGTAAAGCAGCATTTTAACTAAGCTACGTGTTTTTTATACCATGTGCCAAATTCAAGAACACGTATATGCTTTCTAGGATAAAACATTCAATGTTTACTTTCATTATAAATCCTTTTAAAAGACATCTGAAAGCAGTTAGAAGGACTATCAGGTCATTTCCTTGCCAAAGAATCTAATCTGTTTACCTTTATATCTATTGAGACATTCATAAAATGGATTAATAGCTCTATGTACAATCCATATACAGAATTTAAACTTACTTTGAGAGCATAGAGTCCTGATTTCCCAGGGATTTTGAAGAATGTTCCATCACCTACACGAGTGTTAGTATGAAGCATTGCATTCAGGCAAGCTAATGGAGAGGTTCCACTGAAAAATAAAATTGTGCAGTCTAAGATTGAGTGCCTCTTGTAAAACTATTCCCTCGTTCTATTTTTTTTAAAACTCATGCTTGGCTGTTTTTTTTTGTCCGTCCCCCCCCCGCTTTTTTTTTAATTCTCTCAACCCTGAAAACATCTACATTACAATAACAGGCCAGTTTCAAACTTAATCATATGCATCTGTCCCCTAGGCTTGAGGCAAAAAGTCTGTGAATTATAATTACGTTTTTCTTCATACAGAAACCAGCTCCACATTCTGAAAGAACCAAAGTCCAAATATTTATGTGAAATTACTTCATAAATAACACCATGAAGCCTCATTTTTAAAATGTTACAGACAATGTGGCTGCTGCACATGAATGATCAAAACAGTACCAAGTTCAAGGGCAGCTGCATCCCATAGGATGAAAGGCAACAAAAGAATAATAAAGAGCCCAGAAAGAACACATTTAAAATTAAAAGTGATATATAGTAAAGCCTTCTTCTGACTCAACATGGTCAGCATGCATTATTATATACAAATATAAGCACATTTGTGCCTTTTATGAAACATTATCTTTTTTAATTGGAATTGTTTTAGAGATTATGAGACTGACATCCTCAAGGTAATAATTTTAACACCACTGTGGAATGCATGTTAAAGGACTATTTAAAAAGAAACACAACACATTGAGAAAAAATGAGCATTTGGACAGGGATATCTTTGTACTATATACATGTTTACATCAGAAAAAGAAAGCAAATATTCCTACCCTAGCTAGATGTATACTATTCTGAAAAGTTGATCTAAAAAATGCTGGGGAAGAAGGCAGTCATAAATTATTTTATTTTAATTTAAAAATGGAAGTACAAGATCTATAGATGTACTATCACATCTTTATCCCCATTTGCTGGCTACTGTACACGGTGTACTCAGGGACTGAGCCTGAAACTGTGCTTCTTCCCTGGGGTCCCCAGCCTGCACGCACGCTTATCTTCAGCCACGTAAATATATTCCACTTGGTTAAGTGGAACAATGCCTCTGCATTAAATTAAGTGTGTTGCAAAGTATTTCAGGATTAATTATATACTCAACTATAAACCAGGAGCAGGGGCTTCGAAGTTCATCAGAAATTATTCTTCCTTATTCTGTGGTATTATAACACAACATCCAATCTTGGTTGAAAATTGCAAGTCTGATTTTTTTTTTAATACATGAAACTGGATTGAAATTGTTGTATTTCATATGCTTATGCTTTCTGTTGATTTCCATGACTCTATTACAACAAAATTCATCCTTACTGTACATATATCATTATTTTAATGGCAAGATCGATACTGTGGTAATTGCTCTTCCTGTAAAAACTAAACTATAAAGTGCCCTCAGGCCAGGAAGTCCTGTCTATTATAATTTATTTACTGCAGGTCACCTAATGTATCACATTACTACATCTAAAATAAAAAATTGCAGGTAAAAATGCTGCTTTTTGATAAACACATCAGATATGCAATAGATATTTATTTTATGGCTATTCTAAACATGATCATGCAATATGAAAATTCTGACAAGTTTCTGTGGTTTCTTTGGCTTCCCTGCAAATAAAACTAGCGGCACATTTGGTTTTGATATAATACTTTAACTAAATACAAACCAAAATATGTTGGAAATAAAATGATACTGCTAGCAGTGGGACAGAAGACATTAGGAGAGTTCACTGAGTTTAACAATTACTTAAACACTTTTGTAATATGTAGGACACTTCTCTTTACACATTTTCCTTACTGTATTAATGCTTGACAAGCAAAGAGACAAAGCATTTAATACAGCAGTTACGGTTGTGTAATTTCTTCCATATGTTAACATACATAATGTGAAGCAATTTCAACTCTCTCAGACTTGGATCTTTTTAGTGAAACATTATCACCGATTAAGGCTTTCTCTGCAAGACAGAAAGAACTTGCTGACTCTGCAGCAGAAGAAAAACTTGGTATGTCAACAAGAAACAAAACTGTGTGTGCATGTATGCACGATTTGTATTCTCCTCCTATTCTGATGGATACACGCTGGACTCCACACTTATTTTTAGATATCATTAACCAATTGAAACGATACAGGATGAATGAGCCCAAAATAGAGGATTTGGCAACATCTTAGGATCACTACTGTGCTCGCAGCAGATATCTTAATCTTCAAAGTCTAGACAACTGGCAAGTGGACAACAGAAACTGCTCTCTGACTTAGAAAGAAACCCGTATCAGCTACTGAGCCAACAAGCACTTTAACTACTGCTATGCTTGTTTCTTACAGGCATCTGCAGCTCCTAATGGCATGCAACCAAAGGGCCATATCCACCCTTCTTGAAAACTGGACTTGGGTATGTCCATAAGGAGCACAAAACCAACCACACAGAACACACTTAAGATGCAAATAAAAATAATATGGGAACATTGAGGGGTGGGATTTATTTTGAGCTAACAGATCAAACTGAAGTTCCATGGTGTTCTTTGTCAGCTCTGCTTTGACCCATGCCAACCAATGACTTGCCTATTTCTTCTGTTAGCACTGGCATTCGTAAAACACCGTATTAAAAATCCCAATTGTTACACACAACTGATGTTGGAAATGCTTGCAACACATGCTATCACAACACATGGGACTGTGGTTCAAAAAGCCAGCAATCATAGATCCCATGATGCAGACTGATGTCTGAATCATAGAGCACTTTCTGAGGGATCTGTACTACTTATTGCATGCTTTCTAAATTCTCCTACAGCCTGAGGACATGTTCCTTCTGTTCAGAGCTCCTGGCATGTATTAATACAGCAGTCAAGGCATGAGTATCTCTGAATATCAAAAATGGCACAGCTTGACCTCAGTTCCTAAAACACTCCCAATCAGTTCAACTTTGATTCAGTTAAATTATATTGGATACAATAATATTCTACTTTGTAACTTGATATCTGTGAATTTTTAGAGCCATAATATATTTTAAATTGATATGCTGCAAGTTTTATTGCCATAGTCTGCACACAAGAAATATGTTTACCATTTACAGTCTTGAGATGCAGAACTTTCATATTATTTATCATCATTTGGGTGAGACTGCTTTAAACCACTGCAGTATTCTAGAAGCCATTTATATATAGAAATTACAATCTGCAGCACTATGTCTTTATTATTGGTATTTTTCAGCTTGTATGTTTATTTTATATACCTATACATCTATACACATATACAAGCACTATTGCTCCCCACACACTTGAAAAACAGTTAAAAAGATGAAAAGTTACTTACTTTCTGTAAAAGTGATGTTATGATGTTACAACAACCAGCAACATAGGAAAGAAAAGAAAATAAAACACTCATTAACCTTCCAATAAAAAGGTTGCTAATACAACTTCATCATTCATAAGACATCAGGTATTTCAATGTTTCATAAATTCTCTCTCCCAAAATCACTATATACTGGTAGTACTTCAAAATATCTGCATATTATCAAATAAAAGTTTGCACTCCCAACTCCCCCAGTCAAAATTATCTCCAACATTTTGTGATTCTGGGCTCCCTCTACTGGTCACACAGCCAGTGTCACCTAAATTGAAATCCCAGACTTTCCACACACCTATCTCTGCTAAAACATGTAGGGGAAGTACAGATTTCCGGTACTTCCTCCTCTGCCACCCTCCCCAAAACCCTATTAAAAAATTTGTAAAAACATCAGTAAAAACGTGACTTATTTTTATACTGGAAACTTCTCAAACACATGGTTCTGTCAGAAAAACCCTGAAAACTTCTGTGGTTATTCATATAATTCTAATGGACTTTGCTAGACTGCTTGCCAAGAGACAAAAATTATGATCTTGGCAAAAAAAACGATGTCTTAAATATGGAAAATAAATTGACTAAAGCTGCCTTGTCCAGGCAATATAGTGTCTCAGACTGAAAGCTCCCTGACACTTTGCAGACAAGGCACCTTGGGTCCTGCAGCAGCAGCATTTCAGCCACTCAGCCCCACTGTACATGGTGTAACCCCCTCCTCTGCCTGACATATCCCCAAATCTAATGATGTCTGCTCTAAGAGGAGCACCTTGGTGTCATAAATTTGTTCAGCATTTATTTGTTTGAATCATCTGCTCTTTTTATACACATCCATAAATAGTCACAAGGGAGCAACAATTTTTACTCACTGCTAGAAATGAAGTAAAACCAAAAGGCTTAAGAACTAATTTCTAGGCATGACTTGAAGTCACACAAAATACAATATGTTCATAAGGCATGTTAGTTACATCAATTTTAGAGTGACAACAGATAAAGGAAATAAAACTGATCAGGAAAGGCCACAGTGTGGTATAGTAAATGGAAATGTAAAAGAAAACATAATTGTAATTTTCCAGAAATATGTAAAAAGCTGTTGAAGTCAATGGAGATGAATGTTCTTCATGGCCACTGTGGGAAGAAAAAGAAAGTTCATGGATAGCCAGAAGTGTGAATGTAGCTGCTCGTGTTTTAATCAACACCAAAACAGAGCAGGGGAGTTTGTAAAATGACCTTCATCAGATCATCCAATCACCAGTCTTGGATGATACATAGACTGAAACCTGTCCCAGTGTTTGTGTTGAATGATCTCTTGAGCACCCATCCAGCACTGTAACCTGTTATTCTTTATCTCTTCAATAAATCTACATTTTGGTTAAGGCTGAGGTTAATCATGTGCCCTAAGTATACTTCGTCCAACATATACAGCAGCTAGAAATGCTGGAGAATTGACTCAATGTCTAGACCTGCACTGCTTGCTGAAGTGTCCCACACAGCACTGCATGCCTGGTGTGATGAGGCCCTTGGATTCCTCTTAAAAGCTCTCCCACAATCTTCAAGGAGCCACGTTCCCACAGTCCTGCTCTCAAGTGTCAGCAAAATGTCCCAACCTGCCTCCCAAGGCTGTGGCTGTGACCTAGCTCAGGAGTGACACAGAAAACCACCAGGAACCTAAGCAGCTATACCAAAAAGAGAAGCCTGCTGTGCTATTCAAGGTGACAGGCCAAGTGCTGCTGACCAGTCCAGAGCTGATCTCCTCCCACAGTCAGGCCTGCTGGAGCTGGCAGGGCTGCAGCAGCAGTCAGTGCTGGGGCCAAGGCACATCCACCAGCCTGGGCTCAGGAGGAACAACCAGGAGATGTCCAATGAATTGAAGACTGAATAAAAGACCCCGATATTTTAACATACTCAAATGGCACAGGATCCTTCCCTTGGCACAGAGGGAAGCAGAGAACACAGGTAAACAGTGGAAAACAAAGCTGCTGGTGAGTGCAAGATTTCCTGCCAAACATCTACAACTTTCTCATCAATAAACACATCAAGTTAGTCTAAATAAACCAACCAGTTGTCTCTGGCTGGACATCACTTGCCCACCAAAGCTGCTTTATCACTCCCCTTCTCAACTGGGCTGTGGAGAGAAAATATAAGGAAAGGCTCACGAGGTAATGACAGGGAAAGATCACTCAGCAATAATCACACCAGGCAAAATGGACTTGACTTGGGGGAATAAGCATCAAGTTTATTACCAATCAAATCAAAGTACAAAAATGAGAAATCAAACCAAACCTTAAGACACCTTCCTCCTCTCCTCCCTTCCCTCCTTCCTGGGCTTAATTTCACTCATGGTTTTCTCTACCTCCTCCCCAGCAGCACAGGGGAACGGGAGTTGTGGTCAGTTCATGACACATTGTCTCTGCTGCTCATCCCTTTAGGGTGGGGACCCCTCAGACTCTCCCCCTGCCCTGGGGTGGGTCCCTTCCACAGGGGGCAGTCCTTCAGGACCATGGTCTTCACCACAGGCTGCAGTGCAATCTCTGCTCCAGCATCTGGAGTGCCTCCTTTCCCTCCTTCTTCACTGCCCCTGGTGCCTGCACAGCTGTGCCTCTCACATATTCTCCCTCCTCCCTGCAGCTGGAGTTGCTGCTGTGCAGGGTTTCCCCCCTCCTTAGCTCTGTCACCCCAGAGGCAGCACCCTCAGGGCTGATGCGCTTGGCCTGGGGCAGCAGGGGGCTGGTTTTGGAGCCAGGTGGCATTGACTCCATTGGACATGAGGGAAGCTTCTCATAGGAGCCGCCCCTGTAGCCCCCCACTATCAAAACCTGGCCTTCAAAACCCAAAAGACACAGCAAGACTGCCAGCAGTATATTTGCTTTCTCAGCCACTGTTATATAGAGACCATGTATTCCGGGTACAACCGCACTCAGCCATCCTTATTTCAGTAGCAAAATTGTAAAACCAAACATGATAATCCAAACTAAAGCAATTTAAATTGCCAAACAGAAAATTTGATTTGAACAATCAATTAAAATCTTGCTTTTGATTTTTTCCATTTATTTTCCTACTGCAAGGCTAATTTGTTCATTGTTTGAAATAATTAAAATACCCCAATCAGACAATAAATAGAGCTTTAATGTAATCTCACTTTTTATTTATTCAGAGACTACAAATGAATTCATCAATTATCTAACTTATTGTACAGAAATTAATCCATGTCGTATTTTTCAATGTTAAAACAGCAATGACACCGTATTTACTAAATCTTTACAAGTGTACTTATTTCTGTCAAATCATTTCTGGAAAGAACCTCAATTTGATTAAGAGATTGACTTTTAAATGCTGAATGAAAATACACTGGATGTGCAGATATAAAAAGCAAAAAGGAGGGACTTTCCAAAATATCACATATCCAACATGATTTATTAAACAATAAAACCATCTCTTAATATGTGGGTAGTAGGTAGCTAGGGAACCATCTACTATTTTTATATATACAGTCTAGTGAAACTCTAGAGCTGGAAGATCTCAGCCTCTCACATAAAGTTCTTATTCATAAATTGGAGCAATAAAAAAAGCATTTTTCTTTTCAAGCTTCCAATTGGCTTTTTAATTTTAAAGGGACTTCTAATGAGAACTACAGAGAATACTCAATATGAACAGCTGACATGACTGTCAAAACTATTTATGTTCTGAAGTCTTAACCATTTAAATAATAAAGTCACAATAAATAAAGTCCTAAGCCTTAAGTTATTTGCTTAAGTTTTATAGGAACTGAAGTACATACAGGTTGAATACTATTTATATAGTCTGAATAAATCATACTTCAGGTTTATTCCTAAAATAAGCTCTCTCACTTGAATATTTAAATGTATTTTAAAGGATTAAAAGACAATTCTTAAAATAAATATGTTTTTTAAAGTTTATTTTCAATCATTTTTATCCACTAACCAGAATTAACACCAGTTTTGTTCTCATTTGGGCAGCACCCTGAAGAAAATTTTTCCATCTCTGGTCCTACTTATGCTTCACACATGGTAGCTGACTTTCAGCCTTCCAGTATCACCAACAGGGCTGCTATTCTTGGGCAGAGCAAATAAGCCAGGCAACAAGACAAAGTACTATAGCTCATTTGACTATAGGCTCACAGAATGCAAATAACTACCTTAGGATGCTAGAGAAAAAGATCTATTTTTTTACTACTGACATTCTTCATCCTCAACTGTCATAGAGATTTCTTGTTTTTCTAAATCAGATGGAGACAGAGGCATGATTATTGATAGTACGATGGAAAAAAAACAAGGACCAGTACGTATGTAACACATCTGTCATAGATACCCAACGTGCCTTACAAACTAGCAGCACTTACCTATCAGTTTTCACTGAAGTTAACCAAAGTCCTGAACCCCAAATATCTAAACCAGAAGAACCGAACAATGAACTTGAACCCTGACCTTTGCAGCCTTGAGGGAGTTACAAGCAGCTGGAATCACAGTTGACTAAAGTGATACATCACCAAGAAACTAAACCTTATCAATATCCTTCAAATATGAAATGATCTGGAGCAATAAAGTATAAAAACTCAACTTGGATACTAAATTCAAGCTAGGTATTAAGAAAAGGTATTCTTTTTGCATTCTCAGCAGGAAATCCCACTTACAGTCTCACCTAAATCTAGTTTTCCATTTTGAATTAGCCCAAACTTGAATCAGGGAAGGAGTCAGAAGTGAAGCTGCTTTCATAGAACAGTTTCCTCACTCTATTACCAAAGTGCCTTTGAAGCATTAAACAATACTGGCTCACCTTGGAAGAGAGACGTACAAATATTATTCAAGACTTCTACATAATAAACAAACACTGGAGCTTATGCCACTACCTTTAGGACCTAGTTCTACTAATCCCAGGATCCTCTTGCAAGAAGCAATCTCCCTCTGGACTTTTTGTATATCTAGATACAGTCATTGTGTGCAGTGATTACACAGCATTTACACATATGTAATAAAGCACAAACGTAATAAACATCTAGACATACATCATCATGTCAAAACTAAGGTAGACAAGTGAATGAAACTGCTGGCTGAAGGCAAACAGGACAGAAAGACAGGGCATGCTGGTAAGAAAATGTGGCTTTTTTCTTTTAAGAGTTTGCAAGACCTGCTGCATTCACCCACAGTCAGTTGCAAGTGACTAACTGACCACAAAGTCAAAGATGTTTCTTGGAAAGCAAAGCTCTCATACATGGCTACACATAAGTTTTAATTCTAATTCCCTCTAAGTAGCTAAGAGTTTGACTCACTTTTGAAAATGATGCCATAGTCTTGGGCATTTTTTCACCGTTTAGCTGTATTGCAGCACTGTCATGTATCTGATGTTTCTTTTTTTCCTCGGGGTAAAGATTACTGAAAACACATCTGATGCTGCCCTCTGCCCTGTGCAATGGCCTTTCATAGACATTTCAATCAGGTTTGGCATTTCCACCCTTACCTTTTGAGTGCTCTGTGGTCTGAGGCCAAGGTAGATAAAGTTCTATACTGTATAACACTGGTAATGAATCTTTTTGCTATCTAGAGCAAAATCTATTTTATCTCATGGTGCTGGCAGCCTGAGAAAACTTCTGATGGTGTCAAATCTGGTGACAATAGCCACAGTAATGTTTCAGAACAAAACAGAAAATGGAATTCATCCATGCTGAAAGTGGAGCTTTATTACCTCTCTTCTAAAACAATAAAATGAAAAGCCCCATGAACTAAAGTTCACTGCAAATCTCAGTACTCCTTAGGCAGCCAGGCTTTTCCCCCTTTTTTTTTTAAACCAATATCTGTCACAAGAAAAATTTTATAAATAAAAGTTCCAGAACTTGTGTAAAATTTAAGGGTTCCTGAACAGAATTTTATAAAGCTGTTGTTATGTATTTTCCCCTGAAAATATTTGGAATGTATCTGAAAACAAGATGCTCTCAGTATAGCAGCTGAATTTGAGAAGAGAAAATAAAAAGCACACAAACCCATCATACAAATGCCACATGATATACTATGGACTGAAAGATATTAACAATTTTCCTGAAATTCAAGTACCCCTAGCTATTAGTTTGGCTGATTACCCTTTGCCAGCCATGCCTCTGAGTAGATCTCCTTGAGTAACTTTGAATTTTCCATAAAGTATGTTTGAAACACCATGACACCTCTTTAAATGATATTCACATATGGCAACAAGCATTCCTCAACCAGAAAGGAAATGAGAATACAAGTTTTATAGAGAAATGTTTACACTTCTCCTTGCTCCCTAACACCTGGGAAAACCCCAGGTTTTTCTTCTTTGTGAAGAAAAACCTCAAAGAAAGGATATATGTAAATGCATCTCTGAACTTTGAATCCTTACTATTTCCTTAAATGTAGTACAAATAATACAAGAAAAAATGCAATGGTAACAAAAAAGGGCACTTTGAACATGTTGTTGAAAGACGCCGGCAAATATTAAAAAGTACCTCTTGAAATCATCCTGAAAGAAAAGTGTTTCAGAAAGAAAATCATCCCAAAAGAACAAGAAATCAGCATGTGTCAGAGAGAGTCATGACAGCCAGGGTGTCCCCTGGACTGAAAACACCCTCCTCATTCAACACCACTTAAAAGAAACTATTTGATTTTTTTTTTTGTATGTAACAAATTCTTATACTGTCTAAATAACACAGTTCTCTCTGACAGCTATTTCCTATCCAAGAATGTATTTTTTTGTCCTTTTCTCTTTTAATAAAATATTTCCTTTTAATACTTTTAACTGATTTCATTAAAATGCAGTAGTACATTTTTCACTTTCTGCTCCAATATCAATAATCACCATGAAGGACAAAACTATAAATAAAGGAAAAAAATGAATTCCTACCACATTAAAGGAATTCTGGAGTAGAGGTTAAAAAATGGCTTTCTTAAAGAAACCATGGTTTTTATATATATGATGTCTTATTTTAGTATCAAATTTCACAGACCCTTGTGGGCTTTAAATACATATGCATAGAAAAATGAAGTAATGACTGTGCTACAGTCAAAAATGTACTAAACCCAAGAAAAACATTGCCACAAAATGTGCAATGTATAAAATGAAAAAAACCACCCCACCCTTCCAAATATTCTTGGCTTCAAGGTGGGTGAAGCTTAGAAGCTTACTCCTCAAGGAAAAAAAATAAATTGTTAAGGTGGAAAGTAAAGTGACTATGCTGAACAAGACATAGTCAATAATCACTGAATGCCTTTTGGCCTCTAAAACTTAATCACTCCACACAAGGGATCTGTATGACATTACCCCAAATTCTCTTGTTTAATTTGGCTTTCTAATTGGCCAGTCTCCATAACTTTCCCTTTAGTGTTTTAACAATATCTTATATGTGTGTGTGTGCGTGTGTGTATGTGTTGTTGATACACAATAACATTAGTCAAATGCAAAATAAAAAAATACATCACAACCCACGCCAACCCACGCCACCCTTCTCCTTCCAAAAAAAAAAAGCTACAGCTATTTTTAAGAACATTCATCTCCATCAAGTTTCATGCCCTCATATAATTTACACTGCTAGGAACTTCCAAAAGTTTTCTAGTCCAAAAGTTATCTAGTCCAACCTTCTGCTCAAAGCAGGACGACTTGGATCTCAGCCTTGTCCACTCAAGTTTTGTGCAATCTCCAGGAATGGAGACTTCACAGCCTCCCTGGACCACCTTCCTCCTGTGCTTAACTGCTGTAACTGGGGAAGCATTTTTCTTAGTATCAAATCAGAATGTTTCATGTTCCAATTTGTTTCGGCTGCCTCTCTCATTCTTTGCTTCTCATGCCGTCACTGTGCAACCTCCAGGAAAAGCCTGGGTCTGTCTTCCCCACAGAAGAAGAGGGAAGATGGCAAGGAAGAAGACCTTGCCATCACTTAGCAGTGGAGGGCCACAGGATCCCCCTGAGTCTTCTCTTCTGCTCTGTGAACAAGCCCAGCTCTCAGCCTCTCCTCATTTCCCATATGCTCCAGCCTCCAGCCATCTTGGTGAACCTTCACTGGACTCTGCTGTATCAATCTCTTTCCTGGAACAGCAGGCCCAAAACTGGACATGGTTCTCCAAATGCAGTCTCACAAGTGCTGAACAGAGGGGAAGGATCAGTTCCACTTGGCCTGCTGGCCACAGTCCTGCGAACACAGCCAAACAAGGGCTTGCCCTCCTGTGCTGCAAGGGCACATTGAAGGACAAATAGCTACCTTGTTAACCACCAGGACTCCCAGGTAATTTTCTGCAAAGCTGATTCCTGCCACGTTAGCCCCCAGCCTAAGCCACCACAGATTACTGTGTTGCAGATGAAGAAGTTTGCTCTTGCCTGTGTTGAATTTCACAAGGCTCCTGTTAGCACAGTTCTCTCCTGTCTAGATCCTTCTGCACAACTGCCCACTCTTCAGTGTACCAACTGCTTCCTCTAAACCTGCCGAGTGTGCACTGTGCCATATTCTAGGTGTTTAACAGCAATGTTACCAATAACAGCCTCAATATCAATGTGTGAGCAACACCATTTAATAACTGGCCACCAACTGGAGTTAGCACCTTTGATCAAAACACTTTGGGGTGTGAAGTCAGAGCAAATGTCCATCTACCTTACTGTTCACTTATTAAGCTCCTATGTCATTGATCTGCTGTGAAGATACTATGGGAAATAATGCCAAGTGTCTTGCTGAAGTCAAGGTAAAAGATATCCACTGCTGTTGTCTCATGCACAGAACCAGTCATCTAAACACAGAAGGCAAAGTGGCTGGCCAGGCATGATTTGCCTCTTCTCACTCAGAATGGCTTTCTGCTACACCAGCTGGATTTTTTTGTGCATTATAATGAGCCATTCTCATTCACCAAGGGAGATAAAACAGCCTTCCTGGACCCTTTTGTCCATAGTTTGACCAGAGTGGTCACCAACCTTCATACACTCAACCAGACCTTCCTTGTTCACATCTAACAAGCCAAGAAGCACATCACCTGCATCATGAAATTGTCTTTCAGGAATGTCCTGGCTTGCTTGCATTCCCCACAACTACTATGGTCTGCAATAAGTGCAAGGCACCCAGCAGTTACTTTAAGGCCTCATCTCCTTCTTGGCCAGATGGTCAGCAGCAGATGTTTACCCCAGCACTACTCATGTTGTTCTGCCTCAGGTTCAGTACTCATTCCAGGGCAAAGCCCACACCCACCCTCCTTTGCATGCACTGCCCCCCTTAGTCAGCCTGCATCCCTCCATCTACACACAGTAGCATCCTATTGTGTGCATTATCCCTAAGGTGCTCTGAAATTGTGCAGAGACTGCATAAAGCAAGTACAACATTTTTCCAATTATGTTTTTCCCCAGATACTTCCATTATGCTCCCCATGCCTTTGCTTCTCTTCAAATTCCAGCAACCTTCACATTAAGTAGCTGCTTCACGGCCCTCCAGAAGAAGACTGAGACTGTCAGCAAAGATGCCTTTACCACACTCCATGTTATGAATCCTGCCCCTATTCGGTAGTCCTTATTCCTCAAAGAGGGTGCTACGGCTCTGCCTGTAACACCAGTCATGCAGCCAGACTTGGACTTGATGGATGTGTCCTCTGCCACCTGAGAATTTCCACCTCACTCATAGGATTGAAAAAAACACCACCTGAGCATTTGTGCTCTTCACCCTTGTCACTAGAGCTGTGCAGTAACTTTTAACATGTTTGGGCTCACCTCAGTAGTATCATGGAAACTACATGGATGAACACCAAGGGTTCATCCATGGATTGTCTGAGGGCTGGACAACCCTCAGAGATGTCAATCTGTACCATCTGTGATTCAAGTACCCAACAAGAAGAAAACCTCCAGCTACAGCAAGAACACCAGGTTAGAAGATGGGTGACTGTCTTGATATGACCTCAAATAACTATCATCCTCATTTTCCTCTTCATGTACACACCATGGCTGAGCCTCAGTTGGCTCTGACTGTCTCCTCTGACAATCCTACTGAGCTTCCTTCAGTGTACTACACCTATCCTTCTCTGTGGGCAGAGAAGCTTTCTTCTATTATCAGAAATCCTAAGTTTCCATCTTGCCCATCTTAGGAGTCTCTATCCACAGTGAGCTTACAACTACCACACAGGTAGTCCACAACCAGTAAGTAGCCAACAAAAGCTGCCAGAACTGACAGAATCAAATGCCTCCATAAGCTGACATGCTGAAGTGTAAAACCAAAGCTCCCAGAAACAGGAGCTCCCAGGAGATATTGACTGAAGCTTGCTCAAGAAGCCTGGAAACTGCTTCAACTGCTCATTCTCTGATTAGCTGCCTCTGCTGGAGATCTGCAACAAAATGAAAAAATACACTGCAAAAGAACAACAGGACTTCTGAGCCGATGTACCACCCACAACAGAAGCCCATGCAGCATCTGAGAGTGGCTTCATTAACTCTGTTGCACAATGAAAAAGTGAAAAAAAAGGAAGAAGAAAGTGTTGCCAGAAAACCACTGTGAGCCAGGCCTAGATCAGAAGACCGAGTAGGATTCCTACTTTATCATGCTATACCAGGACCATAATCCAGATGCAAGTCACAGCTTCCAGCCAAACTTCTCCCCTGACTGATTAGAAGAATTTCCAGCCTTCCTTATCATCCACAGCAGGGATTTCTGTTACCACAGCTGTAATGGTTACAAGACACCATCCTGCAGTTATGCCAGCAATAGTGCATTTCTGTACCTTTTTGTAGGGCTGCTTTCACCAGCAAGATTTACACCAGGACTAATACTGAACTCATGTCTCTTTCTATCAGCTCTGCCACTCAAAATAGCAGCTTGAGTGGCTACCCTCTAAGGCAGACCACATGTTTCAGTATCCATGACATGTTCTCCCCTCACACCTCTTTTTTCTTTATTTAAAACTTGATTATTTCCCCAAACAGCCATATGAATGCTTGTGCCAGCATTCAGGGAGGTGGGCAGCCCAGAACAGGAAAAGCAGCTTGGAGAGAAGAGGATTATTCTTTCGGCTACACTATTGGTTTACAGTAACTGGAGAAGGATGGCCTCAGACTGACAAAACTGGTTCCCATTTCAGACCCGGGGGAGCAAGGCCTGTGTTTCACCTTTTGTCAGTGAAGGCACCGCGCTCCCTGCAGCCGCTCCCGGACCCAGTGCCAGATGCAGCTGGCTCGCCTCAGCCCTAACCCCTTGGGCTGCTGCACTGGCGCCAGAGGAGGCAGAGGAGGGGAGAGCTGGGGTACCACCCTGCTGAGGGAGAGCACAATCACCGAGCCTGATGGAGCCCCGCACGCCCACGTGCTCCTGCGCCGGAGCCTTTTGTCATGTTCTTGGCTCTCTCGCGCGACTTCAGTGCAATTTCCCAGTCGCTGCCACTAAAACCAATTGCAACTAAATTTATAAAACTCCCAAGATGGGTTTATGAACATACATCTCCTTCTACCTTCCCCCAGTAATGAAAACAAAACACAAAAGGCAAAGCACAACTTGCTGTTGAGACATAACCAAATTAAATTTGAAAAGGCATGTGATGTATGTCAGTGAAAACGCTGAAATTATGGCAAGATTTAACCACTTAAGGAAATAATAAAAGAGGACTGCCAAGCAAAGTACTATATAAAGAACTTTACTAAGTACTGCACAGTTTAAAACTATTCTTTTTATTTTATGAGAATTACAGATTTATTTTTTCATATCAGAAATCTTTAATATGTTACTGAATGTTGAGCTGTAATCTGACATTACTTTATTAAACAATATTTCTTCCTGATAGAAACAACAGCATGAAAGTAAATTGCAATGCTGTACTTAAACAGATTTTTTTCTTTTTTACTATCAAAAATCCTACTCAGTTATCCCAATTAAACTGGCTCAGTAACTTAACCTCTTCTTAAAAACCGATGCATGCCAACATGCTGGCCTGCCAGAGTTTACTATGCCATTTCAGCCACCCACCCACCCACCCATCCACCCAAGTAATCAGTCCAAATCAGTAAAAGAGTTCTTAATGCTTATTAGAATTTCTTTGGAAAATTTTACCTGGAAAATATGTATCTATTCACTGAATGGCAATGCTGAAATCAAAGTTGAGTTATTTTAATATAGGGATTTTACAACTTTTAATTGATGGAAAATAATTTCCAGGGTCTTGGTTGCCACATATGAGCTCTTTCTGTCAGTTAAAAAATTTAACTTTTCTGCTAAAAGCATTCAGCTACAGATTCCTCAACCACAGTGAACTTGTTTGGACTTGATTCCTTTTCATTATTTTTTGCTATTATTTTCTTTTCTATCTGCTTTTCTTCAGTTCTTTCCCTTATCCTTCTTTCTCTTCTCAATCTTCTATTTTTCTTCCTCTCTTTTTTCTCTCTTTTCTCTCTCCCACTGTACATTTTCTTTCCATTTTAATTTCTCTCTTCTTTCCTTTTTATCTTTTCTCCCTCCCTTCTTCTATGTTCTGTTCTTTCTTTTCCACTTGCTTTCTTATTTTTCATTGTTTTCTCTTTTGTTTTCCTGTATTTATTTTCTACCCTCTTCTTTCTTCCTTTTCTCTCTTCTCATTTGTCCCTCTTCTTTTGCTTTCTTATTTTCTCTTTTCTCAGTTTTATTTTTGCTGCATTTTCACTTTTCCTTCTCTTTTTTTTCCTTCTAGCTTTATTATTCTCATTTCGCTTCTCTTTACCTTATTTGTTCCTCTCTTTTTTTTCCCTTGCTTTTCATTTCTTTCCTCCTGTGGTGGGTTTGCTTTGGCCAGCAGCCAAATGCCCACCCAGCCCTTCCCTCCCTCCCCAACAGGAAACAGGGAGAAGAGGGGATGAAAAACCTGTGGGTTGAGATAAAGACATGGAGATTGCTTACAAGTTACAGTAAGAAACAAAGCAGAGTCGACTTGATGAAAATATATTTATTGCCATTTAAAAAAAGATTTTGGTAGAGAGAAATAAAGACCAAAAGAATTTCAAACAACAGCTTTACCCTTACAGAGTCATCCTTCCTCCTTCCTTCTCAAATTCTGGCACAATTATGCAGAAAGCATATGCTTATTTTTAACACCCAAAACATTGCAACCAATCCAAAAAGAGAAAGCTAGGACATAAACAAACAACCTACTTCTACACCTTCAATTCACTTTCAATTGAAAAAAGAATAAATTCTAAAGTCTGTCATATCATGTGAGAGAATAAATTAACAAAAAGAATCATTCCCTCCTTACAGAAGATTTTTCGCATTACTCTTGCACTTGAAGAGTCAATCAGAACTTGAGAATGTTTTACTCCATCACCAAAACAGGCAGAAAAATCAAACTGACACAAAGAATAAGGAAGCTGGGAGTAATCATTAATAAAATTAAATCTGAAGCAAATTATTGTTTTCTAGTAATACTTATTCCTAGAAAAACAGTTGTATAAGCAAGATCATACTTTCACCCTAAACATTAAAATAAATGTAATTACTACAACGTTGCTGACTAATACATGCCAATTATGTGCATAAAATATTTTTGCTAAGAGCCCTTGCCTGTACGAAAAGCCTGAAAATAAACACAGAATAGGCAATCACAGTACACCCTGTACCTTAAAAAATATAGCAATGTATGATTTATTGTATTGTGTCAAATTAAAATATTTGTGTTGATGTGAAATGTTAAATTACGCTTGTAGTACGTAAGGGAGTTTAACTTGGCAAAACAGCATAGTAAAACTTTTTTTCCTTCCCTCAAAGGACCAAGCAGATACTTTTATTTCTGTGCTTTAACTTATTCCAGCTGTTGCAAATTAGTCTATTAGTAGATCTCCTTATTCTTCTTTGACTTTAGACAGCCCCTTAAGTCTGGAACTAGGAAATTTAAGTTTCTATTTAACTTATAAATAGAAGTCAATCTGATTTCAAAATGTCACATACAATGTTTTCAAATTATAACAAAAGAAACCATCACATATTTTGTGAAAATATAGCATGGATAATAAAAAAAAAAAACAAAAAAAACCATTTCAGACTAGTCATTTTTGATAACCACATCATTCTACCTGAAAGGAAGCTTGCTGAAGTCCTTATTAAAGTCCCTTTGAATGAAAGAGCTGAGCCACACATGCCAAAGAAACTTAAAATAACATGAATCACAAGAAGAAAATTCAGTTGTAGCCTAAAATTGCTTTCTGTTTTCAATAAAAACAGAATGAGAAGTAGAATATTAAATTAATCAACAGTACCAATCATGTCATTAATTCCTGGATTGTACCTTGGACACAAATAATCCTAGACCAACACTAGTTTATATAGCTCATATCATTTGACTGAATGATATTTTGATGCAATATTTTACATTTATATCAGCTACTACTGTAAACAGAGAAAGGTCAATGATTGTACTGGGTTTAGTGATGTTGGCTTTGGACAAAGGGAGAGACAGTAAGGAGTACAAATACACTTTGAAACTGCCAAATTTTCACTGGCCAAGGAAAGATTTCCTGATAGAAAACAAGCATTCTTTAACAAAACAAAGTAACAAAACAAAGCAAAACAACAACTTCCTGCTTGTCATATATTCTTTAAGGCGTCTTCTCAAAAACCTCCTTGCTGTCACTTACGGGTCATAGCTTTTTTTCTTTTGCAATGACTGTAGAGCACACGTTATTTTTTACACAATGATTTCATGTTTGATAATGCTTACCCCTAAAGTATTTAGCAGTCTAGAAAACAAAAACTCCAGGTGTATTGGTAAAATAAAAAAAAAAGAAAGGAAGGAATAGCAAATATTATGGGCCCTTTACAAGAGAGAATAGTTGTCTGGATCCCACACTTGTTTTATTTTATTTGCTAAATAAATACAAAAGCATGCCAGTGAATCTCTGAAGAGTGTATCTCCATGGATTCTGATAGCAAATATCCGTATCTTAAGCAAGCCTACTGAAACATTAACTATGCAGCAGTAGCTATGGACACTGCAAGATCCTAAATAGGGTGACTCAGCGATGTGCACTTGTTTCTTTCTTGCTGGGAGGTAGTACTTACTGAAAAGAGCTACTAGAACGCATTTTCCTTTCCTCATATTACAAACACAATGAGAACCAAAGGGAATGAGGGAGAAATCAATTTGTCCTCTTTTAGCTATTGAGAGCAAACAGCAAAACAGTTCTTGAGGACCATTCTAGCTCTTTCCCATACTCAGCTCTTGGAATAACTGAACAAAGGATGTATTTGATTATAATTTTATGATTTCTAATTTATATGCATATAAGGGCATGTGTACATGTACAGTGGTGAATTTGTGTCTGTAGGTGTTACTTACATGCTCAAGCCCATAAACACAATTTCATACATGTAGATTTTTAGGTTTTTTATATATACTCTCCTTTGAGGTGTACATTTTGGTCCCCAGTTCTCTTTTAATATTGTAAATATCTGTCAGCCACACAATGACTGGTTCTAGCATATAGCTATCATAAAACAGACTCAGTAACTAATCCAAAGTTTATTGGATTAGAAATAGAAGACAGCTTTCTAAACTGCTGAAAGAAAAATCATATCTTGAATAAAACATTTTTACTTCACATGACAGTACATAAGAAAACAAAATATGTTCAGGCACTTCTTAAATTCTGCTTTGAAATGACAAGGATGCATGTAATTTAATTTTACAGTAATTAAGACTACCTGTGAGACTCGAATAAAATGGAATTGCTATCAGCTAGTCTTACAAAGAAAGGAAATTCATGTATGTAAAACATTTTCTGGAAAGTTATACCTGATCTTTTTCATTGTCTTCAGACAGTGAAATTCTGAGGCTTTTTGAGGGGCTTGATTCTATAAAAATGTACTAAAAAAAATTAAATTAAATGTGCCAGTGCATAGCCATCAATCTCTAAAAGAGAACTAGTAAATTTCTCAGCTCATGCAATATGAACAGGGAAAAAAAAACACCAAAAAACAACCAACCAAACAAAAAAACCTCTCACACATTTTTCTGTGGTTTTTTCCCTACAGCTTAGATATGGTTTAATTACAGGTAGACTGAAACATGCACACCCATATCTTTATAGAAACATAAAGACATCCACAGCAAACTGCTCCAGAGAAATGAATTATTACTAGAAAATGATGCTTTCATAGAAAGCCTGACAATGTTTTCTTCTTTCACATTCAAGTAAAACAGATTTAATTCAGTCTGCCAGAAATGGCTATGCTTCTGCTCTGTGAAAAATATGCTAATGATGAAAATAAGGACTTGACAATTTACTGAATACTAAGCGGAAAATCTGTAATGAATTGCCTGTGTTGTAGCGTTCAGTTTAGTCTCCTTTTTTTTCTTTTTCCCTCAGTTGCTATGGAATACTAGAAATAGCATAAAGAAGATTATACTATTTTGTGGGATGTTGTGCATGTCCCTTAAGACAGAATGCTTAGAAATAAAGACAAAAGTCAGCTATGGGATAAATGAAATTCAAAGCAGTAATAAATAAAAGGCTTAAATACTAACTTTTCAATGCAGAAGGGAAATACAGAGAACAAAACAAATGCCAAAAACATTCAAGCCCAACAAGTAAATCTCAATCAGCAACTAGCAAGCTGAAACCTAGAGTAATTCATTTTACACCTGCAAGGAAAAGCAGCTTCTTAGGTTACTTGTATGGTGCAACAAAAGCTCATAAATCCATTAAATACAGGCATGTCTTCAAGTTCTCAGCCAGACTTCAATTTTCACTACAGGTTTTAAGCCCTCAATAGATTAAACTCTTCTCCTAAGCATATTTTACCAGAGTGTACATTCAAACGATGACTCCTTCTAGCTAAAGTGTCTGTATCCTTCTGTGTTTGAAATTTTTATATATATGGCTGCTCCTGACAGGCTTATGGGTTGAATCGCATTTGTCCAAATACTACCTGAAGTAAATCCAGTAGATTAGTCTTGCCTTTTCCAAGCACAAGAGAGCTGAGCAAGGTTACTGGCTACTCAGCAAGACTCTTACATTTTGCCCCTAGCAAGCATCAGTTATATCTATTAGTTACATCAACTGCACTGATATTAAGCTCTCTTCCTTCTGATTTTTATTTCAAAAGCACTGGTTTATTACCTCTGTACTTTAGTGTTAGTATGTGGCAGATCTTCATTTCAGAACAATGATAAAAGGAAAAACACATTCTGTCAACTTTCAGTCTCCCTAGAATATTTTTAAAAATTTTGTGTCTGGACAACTATTATTGGAAAGCTCTTCTATGTCCTTGCTTCTCTTACAATGATGCTGGCAAAACAATCTGATTAAGGCAGTAGAATCAGAGAACACATTTAATCTACTTACCTTTCACATAGTCACACAACTGCAGCCAGACTTTGGAAAAAAGGAAAAAAACCAGTCTATAGACTGGAAAATTGCATCTCTTCAGTCATATTTTTTAAAAATTGAGGCTCAATGCACTACACTACTGGAAACATACTACAGACACACAAAACAAAATAACCACTGAACCAAACCAAACTCCCAATCCAAACAAAAACACCAACCCTAAAACTTCCACTGCTGGCAGGATGGATTGAAGATATGGTGAAACTTTGGTGATGTGAATTCAGAGAGTATCTGATTGCTTTGAATGCATTTAGGTCTCTTGGATAGCCTAATTTTTGAACAAGAGACACTATTTTAAATGCAGAATTATTCTTCAAAATACCGAAACATTATAGAAAAAAAGTCTGCAGCATACAGTGTAGTTACACTGTCTAGGAAAAATATGGGAAGACAGATAGGACATAATATACTCTTTTGGTAACACCAATTTATAATGTAGAACGTTTCTTTTTTCATCAGCCTTGCTGATGAACAACTACATTGTTGTTTTCAGTCTCTTTTCATAGAAGTCTACACTGAGAGACACAACATAGGAAAAGGCCAAAACAACTTAAATTCTTACATTAAACATAAAAATATATTGATAAAGAAATCACTACACTATGAAAAGCAACACTGGAATAGCTGACAAATTAACATTATCTAGTCAAAGCTGATGTCCACCTCATACTTCAAAACAAAACAACCTTTAACAGGACGTGATGTCATGACTGCACAAAACTGGTAAATATTTTAAGATGTGCACAGCTATACATTATTTGTTACATTTAAGTTGCTGGATTTCCACTTGTATTAAAAAAAATAGTATCTTTAACATTAAATAACAGAAGTCTTAATTTCAGAATATTAGGGTGTGATATGGAGGAAGGACTTTGGTGCACTTAAACATAAAAGATTTTTGCAGTATAGATCTTTAGAACTTGAAATGTTTATCACCTCACAAAACTAACTATCATAATTTTTCCCATTACAGGTAAAAAAGTAAACTTTCAAATTTTTCACATATCCTCTGAATTATTATACCTTGAATATTTAACAATCATACAGCTCACTCTCCCTTACAAGGAAAGCATTAACCAAATAAAACAAAAGCTTCATACAGTGCTTTATACACAAATTAGGCTTGTGTGGAAGAAGCGGAAACCAAAATAGCACAAGTAAAATAGTTTAATAGCACCTAGGAGACAAGTGTGCCACACAGACTGGATTTCTGTTTTCCCAATCTTTGCAATTAACGTTTTGCAGAACTGTTAATAGATGGAAAGCAAAAAGGTTTATGGCAGACCTTCAAAAAATATTAAAATAAAAAATAAAGAAGGACTATTTCCTATAATTCATATGATAGAAGAAAAGCTGGTTATCTGTTTTAGCATCCAAATAGAGAGAAATATTGTACCAAATGGAAAACTGAAGTCCTAAACACTAAATGGGAAAAAATGCATATGGAAAAGTAACAGCAACATGCTAATCTTAAAGGAAAGAGAATTGACTGTTCTAAAATCTCAGTTGACCCAAGAATGCAGGAACAAACTTCAACATGATGACAAATCAAAGGCTAAGTACAAAAGAGGAAATCATATGAACGTTTCTAAACCATCAGTTGAAGGTCCCAGACAAGGTGAAAAAATGGAATTGCTTTATTTTCTCATAATTGGTCCTGGAACCAAACTAAGGCAGAACGCTTGACTGGCCTCAAGTCCAAACATGAAACAAATACTGGGATGTTTACAATGTAATACTTAGGAAAATTTCAGGCACATTGGAAATGTGCCTGAGTAGAATTTCATTCCGTAAAGGAAGGAAAAAGGATGACAGCAGATCAGGGTAACTGGAGACCATGGGGTGGATGACCCCGAATGAGAAAGAAGGATGATTCATCTTGCAGAACCTCGTGGGACACGGGATGCATAGAGATGGGAAATAGTAGATACTGCACAGGCAGCATCAATTTAATGGATGGGACATTAGGAGTGGAAGAGGCAAGGACCACGTTATATTCTTAGCTCACCATTTAGCATTGATAAGTACTACTTTGGTTCTGTCTCCACTCTCTTTTTACATATGCTCAATTAATACTTTTATCAGTAAGAACAGTATCCTCCAATGTATTCTGTGTCATACTCAAAAGGTGCTTACAGCTTAAGCTATGCCATTTGTCATCTGAAATTCAAAATTAAATTCACACTTTAATTATATCGATAGTTTTATAAGAACCACTGACATGCAGACTGATTTTACTGGACTGTTTAAAAAAGTCCCTGGACAGAGACTCTGGTGTCCTGTGAAGGAAAGAAGAGCAGTATTAAAACAAACTAAACACTCTGGATAATTACAAAAATACTAAAATATGTGAAAAAAATAAGGATAATGGTGGCTCAGGCAAAACAAAACAAAAAAAACAAAACAAAACAAAAAAAAAACCAAAAAAAAAAAAACCAAACATTCCTTCCAGGTAGCTAAATATCTTGTACTGAAATATATAGGTATACAAAATGGAAGATTCAGCACACTAAAAAATTCTTAATCTTTGAAATTCAGTAAGTGCAAATATTTGAGGCATTTGAGGTTTTATGTTTTAACATCTGGTCTACATCTCACTCAAAACCAGTTTTCCAAATCAATACAAAGGTGGGAATACTGCTGTCCAGATATAGGCAAGCTTTGAACAGTGGGGTAATCACAATGCAGCAGCATGCAATCAAGAATTCACAATCCTGATCTTAGGCTTGAGTTAATACTTTAGCTGTTCTAGGGCTACATCACTACCAAAACCTGAAAAAAATATTACAGAGGTGACAGATGTGTGATTATGCAAGTTACAGTTCCAGTGCTGGAATGCAATATAGAAAACCCACTGGTTTTTACCAGGCTAAACTGCACCACACAACAGTGCTGGGAATTGTCTAGGCAAGAAGGAGCAAGCCTGAGATTTTCAACGGGCAAATTGCTGCTATCAGAATTGCCTACCAAATTAGGTGGTCTGTCGTTACACTAGAAAGAACAGCATTTCAAAGACATGTCTGAAGTGAATTTATGCAGAAAGACAGGTTGTACTGAAAGTTTGTTTCTTTCACTGCTTTACAGCCAAAAGCCACATCTGTAGATGCATGAAAATCAACCTAATAATGCCAGGCAAAAGAATTTGAATAGCTTTTGCCTTCTCTTTCCATCACGACTTCCTTTCAGTCCAGTGCAGGGAATAACTACCTTCAGACAAAACAATACACTCCCTCAGCTGGAGAGGCTCCCAAATAAATTCTATCAGACAGAAGCCTCCTAACTGTCCATGCTCTTCTGCTGGCAAACACAGCCTTAAGACAAAAACTGAGGTTCTTTCAATTAAATTTTTAGGTGTGTTTGGTAATTTCAGGGCATTTGGTTTTCTTCTTTTTCAAGTGAAAAATAAAAACTGTGACAATAATTATGAATTACATTGACATTTTGGAATTACTTTAAAGAGAAAGAAAGCAAAAAATTCTCTGCCTATATGCACACAATAAAACAAGGAACCTGAAAACGATAAACAATAGAAGACAGTTGCCAGCTCATTTAGCCTATTTACAGAAACAGCAGCATTCAGAAGGGATTTCTTTTTAAGTCAATAGCTCCAAGGATGAAGTATGCAAAGGCTTAAAGAGACACTGTCAAAAAGATCAAAGGATTCACAAGTGACAGTAATATTTTCAGGAGTCCCCTCTAACTTCAAAGCTAAAGACAAACCCTGCATGGATTGTGTGTTTTATTCCATTGATGACTCCATTCTGCAGTTCAAAGTGAGTTTAATTCTAGATAACCCACTAGTTTCATATTTTTGCACAAAGACTGTAAATCTAGTAAGAGTGTCTTTGAGATTTATTAGGGTCATACTTTGTGCTGCTTTCCTAGGCTCAGAAGACTTAATATGTTATGATATCACTCATGATAAATATTATCAACACTGTGGAGTGCACAAGAAACAGCACTATTGCCAGTGCCAGTGGCAAGCATCTCCTCTTAGTCTTCTGAAAGACTACTGTCACAACAATAAATCAATAGATAGCTTAGTCTTGCAAAGCAAAAGGCAAAATATGCAGAGGAAAAAAGAGAGGAAGAAGAGGAGATACAACTGATGCTCTGATTCCCATAGTTGAAATAAGGATCAACAAAGAAACATCGAGAGAATGAAGTTTGAGATTCCTATTTCCTATGGAAAATAGAGTGAGACAAAGCAACTTTTAAAAAACTCTTCTATGAATTACCTGAACAGAATAATGTCATGGTCAAGTTAGTTGACCATACAGAAGTCAATTACTCCAGCTGTAAACACATAGCAAACACACTATGGAATTATCCCATTCCAGCATTCACAGTCCTGAGTTTAACGGAGGAGGAAAGCAAATAGCTAGCATAGCTGTGGGCTAAAGTTGTACTCCAAGAAATTAAGCAGCTTGTCCCATTTTTAAAGTTTGCTGGCTTTTAACTTGTACTGAGAATCTTTGGCTTTAATCTTATCCAGACAAGTCCATTTCCCAGCCTCACCCTGCACAGGAGAAAGGGAACTACAGAAAGCCAAGACATAATCTAGGGTTATTAGCATCAAACATTTATCAGAGCTTGGCTGGATATTCTCCCCTAGGACTAAAACAATGTGTATGGCCCAAGTACTGAAAACTGTTCTAGAAAAATTAATAGAAAAACACGGATCAAGGGATATACTAGTTAATTTCCCTAGTTCAAGGCAGGATCAATAAAATCTACCTAACTTCTGACAGACACATTGCTACACTGGGTTGTGGTGAGACCTACCAATCTTTCACATCTCTTCCATGGTTCATGAGAGGAATTAATAATTCCTGTTAAAAAAAAAAAAAAAAAAAAAACCAAAAAAAACCAAAAAACTACTTTGTACTTTCTAATTGGCATCTTCTCTTACTCCAATTTAAAGACCTTATTTCTTGTTCTGTCCATAGCAGACATTCAGGATAACCCCTTCACTCTTTTCTTTTCTTTTGTGCAGCTGAAGGTTTACTATGCCTATATTTAATCCTCTCTTCCTTAATCCAAATAACTAAGTCATACCAGCTGCTGTCTTATTTTTATCTCCCTGATAATTTTAAGTGGCCTTCAAGTGGTCCTATTCCTCACCAAGATGCAGTGCTCCAAAGAAAATGCAACAAACAGACAGCTTACTTCTGCTAGTTCTGCAGGCAATTTCTAGGTAATGACAAAAAAGGACAAAACCAAGAGAAAAGAAAGGGTCAGAAAAGCATCAGGCAAGTTTCTGGGACTGTACTGGCTTGACTTGAACCCATGGGGAAAAAGCAGCTAAAACACTGAGCATTCATGAAAGGATGATTCTTCATTTTTAGGAAAACAAGAGAACACAAAAAGAAGAAAAAGGGCTTCAGGAAATTAAACTTCAAACTCACCCACACAACATGCACAAAGAAATTTCTGTAAGCACACTAGCAGAAAGGAGACTGACTTGCTCTTTCAAGAAGGGGCTGGCACTGAGCACTTACCCTCGAAGCACAGGAGTTCTAATGTCTAATCAGAAATGTGTATATGATTGGACAGCTGCTAAAACCAACACCAGGAACAAACATGGGAAAATTGATTAGATGACAATTAAATAAATTAGGTATTCTCACATCAGTTAAATGTGCTGAAATTCACCATAGATAATTAAAGCTGAATGGATCAACCTCAGAATTATCAATAATAATTTTCGAGAATTTGTAGAGGATATCAGTGATTCCAAAAGAATGGAAAACACTCAGTGATTAGCTTTAAAAAAAATTTAAAAGACAGGTCCAAAGAAGTAGGGATGCAGAAACAATTTCAATTCCCACAAAATTTGGAATAAAAATCATTTGGAAGTATTTAGCCATAATAAGCAATAATAAGTTGACTAATACATAGGCCTCAAGAACAATTTACTTCAAATCTATCAAAACATTCTTTGTGACATAGCAGCAGATTCTATAGCTAGAGAAGCAGCAGTAGGTACCATGTAGCTCAACTTAGTAAGTTTTGGTTTCCCATGGACTTCCATAAGCAAAAAAAGAAATATAATGCTTCCAAAGAAAACAAGTTCTAATAAGCAGATGCCACTAAAGCTTGGAAAAGCTGTGTGCATGCTGGATGACAGGAGTACATTGTTAAAGCAATTTTACTGAATTTGAGAAACAGTCTGCAGAAAACCTAAACACAATTCAGTAGGGGAAATTTTAGAGCTTAACAAGAACAAGCAACAAAATAAATGCAAGATGGAGAGCAACTAGCAAGGCAGCAGCAAGGGGAAAAGGAGCACTGAGGCGAGAGAGTGGATCATTCTCTGACTACTAGTCTGTGTCACACTAGCAAAATCAGCAAAAGCTTGTATTAGGGTATACAGACAGCAGGTGGTGAGCCCAGAAATTTACAGCAGGATAGGGAAATGCTTTCAGTACAGAAAATACAGAGCATTGTGCTCCTAAGTATGCTGCTGTCTGTTTTCCTAGTAAAGAGATTTCAGGGTCCAAGTCCATTGGCCTGACATTGTTCACCATCAGCACAGGCATGAAAGTTAAGTAAATACTTCTCCCTCCCACAGAAGAAAGCCATATATTTTCTACATCCCTGAAAGGTTTGTCTTAAAAGTTTTTACTCCTTCTAGGTAGCAGAAGATCAGCCTGCCTACTGACCATTTTACAACCAACAAGCATAACAGGAAAGATATTAAAGAAACAAAAATGAGTTGTTTCTTCCCCAAGATGTAAAGAATGAGGTAGGTGCATAACCTCTCACAGGGTATATCAGTAGAGCTTTTTGGTTTATTTTCTAACATATATCTGCTTTGTAATTATTTAATCCTTTTGTATTTAATTATATGAGTAATACAAAAATAAATGTGCAACTTGATGCCTTCCTGGCAAAAAAGAGGCTGAATAGTCTGACAGTGTCTTTTTAAAGATTACACATAATGACAATGAGATGGCTGAAAATCATACATTAGTCTTTCAGATTTACTATCACAGTAAAAAGCTTTAGATTAATTAATGCTACAATATATATGAAAAATTACTAAGACAATTAACCTCATTCATCTATAAATGGAAGAGTAGAGAGGAGAGTTTCTTAAGAACTTAATGTAGTAATTGCCAAGGTTCTACTGACAATGATAATCAGTATAAAGGAATAAGTAAAGTGTATTAGAGTAGTAACATATTCCTGGCTCAAGTTCAGACTTGGAAGAATACACAAATCAATAGAGAATAAAATATGCTAGTGCCATTCTGCTACTTATGGCCAGGTGACTGCACACCATAAATTTACATCCTTTGCTCATCTTAGCTGGCTGCAGCAGAGAGACCAGCAAAGACCATCTTTAGCAGCAGCAAAGGCACCAACTGGCAGGAAGGTACTGAAAGAAATTGCAGAGCGGGACGAAGTGAACAGGAGACTCTAAATTCAAGTACTGTGAAAACCAAACATTAGTGACATGCTGAGGCCCAATCAACAAATCTGTGTATGAAGTCAAACTTCTTATTGGCTCCTATAATGAGTTAGGTACCCAGGTAACTCTGAAAGTTTGTACCTAATCAATATTAAAATGAAGCAGAAATGCAAATTTTACATGAAATCAGAAGTTAAATGAAAATTAAAATACTTAGCAATCAATACAGAATCAACATTTTCTCATTTTACAATTGCAGAATTTAGAATACTTAGGTTAAGGACTTTAGGATTAAAATGTTTCAAGTATAAAGAACATTGAATTTTATCCTTCTGAGTTTTCCAGAACTCACAACCACATACAGTATCCTGCAATCTAGTGTGCTGTCACATATACCTGCATGTACTATGAATAAAAATCAGAACAAATCTGAATTTCTTTCCTATTTCTCTGCAATTTTCAGTTTCTCAGTAACTGAAGAAATGAAAGATTATCTAGTTTGGAACCTCTTTAAAGGAATCCTTCTCTTACTACTCATTCTGCAGCAATTAAAAAGGGCTTTGACTTTTTCTATGTTTAAAATATAAAACATTGCTTTCATTCCTTTCCATAGGTTGTCCACTCAAAATTTTATTCATGCAGTGATCATGAAAACAAGAATTTTTTTCATTACAAAGAAATTATATTAGCAGGTGTTAGAGCCTCTCCCATGCAACTGCTTCATATCACAAGACATAAGAAGAAAGCAATTCATTCACTGCTGCGACAACAGTATCTTAATAGAACAGATTTTCAAAACTGTGTTTTCTTGCATTTTTGTTGTTGTTGTATGCAAATCATTGCAGTATACCACGTTTGGACATTCATTTTCTAAAGTTTTCATCTCCTTTCTTCCCTGGAATCATTGCCAAATAAAGCAATTTCTCAACAGGAACTAAAGCACTTTAAATCTGTAAAAGGTGGCAAATTCAATTTCACTTTCCATACCATCTCTTTTGCAATTATATCAAAATATAGCTATTACGAGCTTGTTATGAGGCTGCCAACAATGAAGTGCATGGTTATGCTGTGCAAACAGTCACACAGATTGTGTTCTGTTCTGTTTCCTAGGAACAACAGTGAATTCAGTAAAAATATACCCCATGGTTACTTCTGGTTCACCTTTATATGGACTTTTAAGTTCTCCTGTTCTGAACCTTAGGTTCCACACTGGAAGAGTATAATTAAAATAGAAGCACGTATCTCCTTGTGATTTGAGACAGCAACAAGTATTAATTTATTGAACTGGAAATATTTACTATAATATTTGAAGAAGAGGCAATTGCATCTTGTAGGACACCCCCACCAGCCAACCAGTTTTTCCTTATTTTCACTTTCTGCCCAAGTTTTCACTTGAAGGTCACTAGAGGGCCTAGCAAGTAGACAGTCACCTTTGAGAATAAAAAGCTGCATGTACATCTGAACCAGGCAGCAATGGAAGACAACTCATTGATTTCCACACTCTCTGGATAACAGATCTATCCTCTAAAAGGATAATTATTATCACTTGAATCTACACTCAAAGTATGCTGTTATCAAGCAAGCTGAGTTGCTGTATCACTATTACTATATCCACTCTCTGCAGACACAGGCTGGCTCCCAGCATCCAAACCCCCCTCTCCTTCCATTCCCAGACCTTTATCAGCACAATCTCTGCTACCACAGGCAAGGTCCTAACAGTGATTCAAGTGCCACACCATAAACCCAAGTGTAAAGTGCACCAAGTTTCATCTTGCCCTTTCTCCATGCATACAGTGGCGGAGGTAACCCAGCTGATGAGCTTCAGTCCTTAAGCAAACATGAGATGCAGCACTGGGCTGTCTGAGGAAATTGCACTATCTTTCTAAAGACAGGCCATTGGACTGGAGCTGGCCCAGACTCCTTTGGTAACATACAAAGTTAAGACATACACTAACCCTTTTAAAAGCCCTGAACTAACAATCAATACCCATCAACTGTATTTCCCACTTTGACACCGGAAATTAATTAAGCCAGCACTTGAAGTTGTGTAAAGATTATACACCATTCCTAGATCATTTTCACAGAGATAGCAGAAATTCAAAACATATAAACACTGACCTTGTTTCTTTTAACCCTTCTTTCTGAATGACTTCCAGTATTTGTTTTGCAGTCATTGGTGAGTTGGGATACTTTTCCAACGCCTAAAAAGAAATAACAAATGTAAGTGACAAGACACAGCTGTCCTGTGAATCAGAAAGGTTATGTGATCATGCAGTTTTTATGCAGTCATTTGTAAAAGGCAGGGAATGACAGTGTTGAGACTGGAGTCCTCTGTTTGTTGGAAGGACAGATACAACCCAGGAAACTTCAGCAAGAAAAAGATTTACTTGCTGCTTTTGTGCATCATCTGTTACCTCTGCCTGGGAAAACTCTTACCAGGTTACAAATAAATGAGTTGGAACACACAACTGATTTTATGACACAGCAACAGATTTTCTTTCAGGCATGAGGGGAAATACATAAAACACAAGAGTCAAAAGGGAAAAAAATACCCACTAGCACTTTCTTTGATTTTTCTTACTTTAGAATTCTTTGAGGTCATTTGACTATTCTACACTTAGCTTTGCCATGACCTCAGAAAAAAAATTGGCTAAAACCTTCCATTTGTAGACCAGAAGCTACTGTAAGAATTGACACAGTGGGGTTTCAATTTTAAAATGCCTTTTAATTCTAAAAACAATGAAAAATGAAATAGTCAGAACAGTCACAGCACACAAGATGCTACATGACAGAGTGCAATATATTTTTCCAGTTCAGCTCAGTTTTCCACTCCTTTGCCTTTTCCAATTGAGCCCAAAGTAATGCAGTCCTCTTTACAGATAGAACCATCTTGTAAGAATTTTTCTGATTTTCCACTTCCTTTTTGTCCCCATCAGTTTTATGCTGTTGAACAAACAGCCACTCTTTTGCTCCTGTAAAATGCCAGACTGATAGCCCTGGAAAACAAAACCCTTCAATCAGCAGTAAAAGGTGTGGCACAGGCCACAGCAATCAAGTTTCCCAGAGCATCTTGCCGATATATCTCAGTCAGAACTTGCTTTTATACCCTCTATAACTATGAAATCAGTTTGGTCTAATTCAAATCATCCTGAGCTTCTCTGTAGTAGTTACTACCAAATAATGGCAATTGTGAAAGCAGCTACTACTGTGTGGATACCTGCATACTTGAACTAGAGACACCACCACATCATATCACACAAGTCAAACTGTGAAGGGTGCTGGCCAGGGCCGTAATTCAGCAGCTCACCTAAAGCCAAAGACTGCCTACTCACTACAGCTTGACCAGCTCAGCCCTTTTCTGCCATTTTAGTTCTGATTTCCTGCCGGTTCTCTTTCACAGCCAGTTTACCAAATCCTGCAATTCTTTGTTACAGATGAGTTTTTTATCTTTCAGTTCCACAAAGGAAAAGGTATAGATGAAAGTTGCACTAGAAAGGTCAGGGAGCTGAACTGAGCTTATCTCGTATACATCAGTAGGCGAGATTCAAAAGGGACCCATTAGGAAAGGAAAACCAAAAGGTGATTTGAAAGGAGAAAGAAGAGAAGGTTGGAAAGAGTAAATGTACAACAATGAGCAAGGACTGAAGAAACTGCACAGAGCTGGGAAAAGGGCCATTGTACACAAGGGAAGAGAAATGATATGATGTATTAGTGACAGAACAACAATGACACATTGGAAAAATGACAATGCGTATAAAGATTAAGACTAAGATGAGAAAAGATTAATGGTGTGAAGAGACAAAAATGGAAACTTTAACCTTCAGAAAGAAGACAAAGTACAAGGTAAAATGAGAGTCCACCAAAATAAAGAGAAAAGAGAACCAAACTGGGAACATTCCAAAGGGCAAACTGGAAAGGACAGGAGAGGATACTACACTGTACTGGACACGGCTATGAAGGAAACTGTGTGCACTTGAAAGCGGGGTTACTCACTGTGGAGGATTCCCTGTTTCTCTTCCTGAGTACAGGCCCCTCAGCACACCTGGGCAGCTCCTCCCTGCAATTGAGAAAATTTGGGTAGCCCTGTCCCCTTCTCTACGACATCACATCCTGCTCTATAACGTCAGTAAAAGTGCCAGTATTACCATGAGAGTTCGACGATAATGGGAAAGAAACAATAAAGCTAAGCAAACATCAGAAGTCACCCTGTCCTGGACAGTGGGAGAAGGGAGAGCAGTTTGTGCTGAGGAAGCTGCACTGAACTGGTTGTGGAAACAATGGCCAGACATACAGATACGGAAGATCATCTTCACCAAGCAACAATGAAACCAACAAGTAGGATGCGTAACACCACTACAGAAAGTTTAATGAAACCCACAGGGCAGATTTCAAATACCACAGTATGAAGTAAACACATTCAGGATATAACGACAAACTGAAATGCAGACTGTTAGGCAGGCTGAAAGTGCTGGAGTAAATAATTGCCCATTGTGTGGATTTGCTCTACACTGGACACGCAGTGTGGGCTGCAGTTCATATACTCCACAAATTTAGTTCTGTTCATCTAACCCTTTAAACCCTGTTTAAAGAACTGTCCATACCCTAACTGAAAAGCATAAATTCTCTGATTTAAACACTGCTTAAGTTGAAAATCCTGTTATTGTATACATAATTAGTTTTCTTTATGGTAACAAAGATTAAGTAACAGAGAACCTTAGTAAGGATGGGTTTTTTCTGACCCTCCCGCCATGCTGCACATCCTCATCCTTGCTCCTCCCCTCCCCCCAGTTTTAGCCTAATCATTTATTGCAATAAGAAAATAAAAATAATTGCTTGTAAAAACCTTTACATTATAATATAATTTTCTTCTCTCAGTTATGGAAAACAGCATGAGAATATTATTTAAGATTCTGTAAGCTAATGAATACATTGAACTGTTAATTACACTAGTATCTCTTGCCTCTGTATCTCACCATTTACACTGCCAAAAGCCTTCAATTTCTTTTGCATTTCTAAGACTGTAAAAAATAATATTAGAAATTCAAACTTAATAACTAAGCGTGCCTTAAGGCAAACAACATACTAAAATGCAGAAGGAATAGTTAAGTCATAGGCTTCTTGGTCAGACATAGCAATGCACACCAGCGGAGGAAGCCATAATTTGTTTTAAATATCTTTCTTCTTCCTCCCACTCCATCCACCAACACTCGTATCATATATGGGCAGTGACTAATAATGCTGAAATTAAAGCATGCCAAAGTACTGTCGTGAAGAACATGACTGTTTCAATGCATTTTGTAAAGAGGGACAATGGCAGAAGAATGGTTTACACTGACGGCAACAACTATCACAGGGGATCAGATATGCTCTATTTATTCCTGCCATTCAACCATAGTCTTAAAAGGGGACAGACGGTAAATAACTGGGACAAATAATGTGATACCCATCAGGACAGTCGGAAAGAGAACAGAAGTAGTCACTGCACAAAACACATTTTCAGTGTTCAGTCAAACCCTGGTTAACAGCTCAAGGAGAAGTAGAGTCAGATCATACCAAGCATATTGGAAATCAAATCCCCCAACAAAGGGTAGCAGCCTGACAAATTGTAGTATTTGTGTCACCTACAGGTATCAACTCAAAACTTCCAAGATATTAAATAATCACACAGATGCCACAAACACATGTATTCCCAGTTTCATTGGAAAAGTCATGTCACTTATTTGGAACAAGAAGAAATACAAATTCCTTTTCTCACCACGACATCTATCATCGTCTGTGTGTTGACAACTACCTGAAAAAAATCAGTTGCCACACCAGGGAAAAACACATTCCAGTGAACTGTAAGCAGGAAGACTCCATTGCAGAGTCAAGACTTGCAGCTTTGCATAAGAGAGAAATCCTGAATGTTCAGCTTGCCTACAAAATCAGAAGAAGACTTCCCTGTAACTGATGGCATTATTAGTTTAATTTTTATGTACAGATGCTTGTGACTAGCTGAATCAGATTTGCTCAACCATTTGCATTTTAGATACTGAAGAGAACACAGCAGAGGGACAAAGTGAAGAAAGTCAAACCAGAGAGTTGGCCCTTTTGCCACCCATAAACATTCCTGCAGAAAGCAGGAAGCTTTGCCTGCAGCTATCAGTTATCACACTGACAGAAAATAATTCTTCTAAACAAGAACCAAGTGTGTTTTGATACTGCATTGTGGTCCAAAAGCAGCGGGCAGATCAGCCTAGTGGGCTTGACACTGCTGATTGTGCGACTAAACAGTCTGAAACCAGCCAGAGCTTCTTCCACTTCTGGATTCTGCTGGCAGGCATCTGAAGGTCAGGTAGCTGACAAAAAGCAGGATCATTTTATTGTAATAGGCTGAGCCACTAGTCAGAAACTGAAGCAATTCTCCTTAGAACATTATTTTTAAAAACTAGGAAGGAGGAGGAAAAGAAACAGTACAGTTATTCCCAGTGCTCTTACTCATCAGCTTAAAGACAAGTCAGGCTGAACTACACAATGGACAATCTTTACTGCCCAAAGACAGCAGGGTGAATAAAAGAACAAAAAAAAAAAAACCAACCAAACAAACAAGTAAACAAAACCACCAAACAAAACCCCCCAAAACTTTCTTTCTCCTAAGCAGAAAATATAAATTATTTTCTAGCCACCCATTACTAAATTAATGAATTGAAAGATGGAGTATCAAGCAGGGTACAAGAAATTAGAGCATCCTGGAAAAAATCCAGCATTGTCTTCTACAGCTGCTTATGTGAGGTTAATAGGAGGACTGACTTCTATTGTGGGAAATGCCCCACTAAAATCTTTTGTGTTCATTTTTGATTAACAGCTTCAGTCATTGGGGAATTATCAGCAGCTTGGTAAAAGTTCAAAGCCCTTTGTGTGAAGAAAGATGGGTAAACGGTTTGGAGAGTAGGGGAGGATACAGAGGGGGTGAAGAAAGATGTGCACAGAGATGGGTAAGAGGTGAAAACAGCAAGGATGGAACAACATGCATGAAAAAGAGGGATGTTTATAAGGGTAGGTGCATGATGGCCTATTATACCACAAGTTCTCAAACAGGTATTCACAGAACTCTTGCTGATAGTGATCAAAAAAATGGTAAAGAGTGGTTTCCCAGTACTAAAATATTAAAAGAACTTGAAACAGGAATAATAATTCTCCTGGTAGGACTTTTGTCTTTGAGCAGTTGAAATTAGAATAAGGAAATTATAAGATCTAAGCAGAAGAAGGTGCATTTCGTAAGACATCACTCTCAGTATGCTCCATGCTATGAATTTGTCTTTATAATCCACTTGACACTACAGATAAGCAAGAAAAGAAACATCAAGCAAGAAAAGGAATAAAGATGTCCCATCAATAACAAAGGAATACATAAAAAAATACTATTACATGAAAAAATACCAAAACATAACATAACAAAAAATAAAATATGAAAACACAAAATACCAAAAAATACCATAACATAAAAAAATACCAAAACATAATAAGTTTTAACATCAGTTTTGTCCATACTTGCTAGTCCACACTTTTTTTAGGTTCGGGGGTAATGCTACTGACCAACAGAACTCAATAAGTTTAAAGCACACTCATAAAGTAATTTTCCCCAGCTCTATTTTGGTGAAAAGCATTTTGCTGCTCCTTCAGTGTGAACTATAGGGAACAACTGGGCAGGTGTTTCCTGCAAGAGAATTTCTACTACAGACTTTGCAAGTAGGTCTGAAACCATCTAGCTCTGCTAACCTGCCAAATTCATGAGATATTATCATCATCTGCTAAAATACTGAATGAAAGAAAAGAGCAAGAAGGAAGTTGAATAATGTCTTTGTTCATGCCATTGCTTTAACCGGAACATTTGAGGCTTGTTCCAAGATGTCTGAAACTTTTATTGTTCTTTCCAAAATTTATTTACAATGTCATATTTCAAATGGATATAAAGGCAGCTTTAGAAAATCCAGATAAACTGTACTCTTGACATTTTGAATTCAAAAGAAATTGTATTACAATTCAGTTAAAATTAACATACAGTTGGGCTATTCCTTTAAAAGGCACAAGCTCTAACAGCAGTGCCATCCTGCTATTGCTAGCTGATCTCATACATCACTACAGAAAATGTAGGGTAAAGCGTTTAGCTCTGAACAATTGACTTATTATAATAACTTATTGAGCTGGTCTAACACACTAAAAAAAATGGAAACCTTTATATTTCTGTCTTTACTAACACAATCAGCCTGTCCAAGCAACCAGGAACTTTCACTTACAGGCTCTGTCAGGACAGATCCATAAACACCTCTGTGACTAGCAGGATGAACCTAGGGAGCACACAGAATCCTATTTCTAAGATCAGGATCAAAGATATCCCAGTGAGCACAGTGTCAAACTTGCTATCCCAGTATGGGCTCCACTGTTAGCAGCAGGATTACTAACAAATTATTTCAGTTCAAGCAATGGAGCATCCAGATTCCCAGAATGACTGCTCAGTTCTGACAGTGCCACGTTCAATGCCAGTTCTGCTTAGCCATGCAAGCCATCCCTCTCCTTGCTTCCTATTCCAATACTCCATTCCCTCTCACTGTGCCCAGCCTTTCCCTACTCTCAAACTGATGCTCTCATCTTCTGAGATGTTGCAATAACCCCAACTTGTGTATCTCCCACCTGCCCACACCCCTACCCAAATACCTTTCTTCCCTAATCCTTACCACAGTACAAGCCTACAGGACATTCCTATGCCCTCTACCCCCTCAAACACGAGTGTATTCATAGAGATGCAGCTCATGCCATGGGTTCCCCCAAATCTGCACACAGGCACACAAGTGCTGCATAGGTACTCAGCACTGGCACCTTGCTGGCAGCAACTGCAGCTCTCACGTGCTGACAGGACAAATTGTGATGTACACCTCCTCCGGCTTGTGGACCACATTCTCCTGCCTACTTAGTGTACAGCAGAAGTTTCAACAGCACTGACCCAGCTGGAAAACTTGAATTAAAACTTTTAAAACTACAAATTATTATTTCAGAGAAGAGACAAGGAGCAAAAAAAAGCTCTGCCATCCAAAAGTGTTACTGAAATCTGTACTCATTCAGTGATCACATAGGCCATTTTCCTGAAATACCTCTAATTGTGGCAGGGATAAAAATCCTCCTTTGGCACCTACTTGGCACAAAAAAATGGATAGCTGAATGGATACCAGGCCCTGTCAGCTTGCTTTACACTACAGATAAGAAAGAACTCCTATCAGTGTGAATACATTCATCACTACTAAAGGAACAAAAAAAACCTTTAAAACTAAGAAACACCAAACCTTAAACTTTGTTTCCATATATGCTATTTTCTCTATTGGAAGATGATACAGATTTTTATTTTTCTGAGGCACTGAAAGGTTTGCTGTATAACTTATGTTTCGGCATAGCAGGATAAAAAAATAATTACAAAGAGCAAAACTTTACAGAGAGAATGAATATATCTCTGTTTCAGAAGCTTTCATCGCTTTATTTTCCTCAGGCAAGCATAATCTGTAAGGGTTACTTTTAATGTGAGAAATAAAATTCCTACTGGCTACTCCATGAATGTACCAAATTTAACAGCAAGTGACAGTTGTGCTTATTTTCTTGCCATTGGTTTACTATCAGAGCTTATCTTGTTAGACAGTGTCCTAAAGACACAGATCTAAGTTCTCTAGAAGGCGAAAAAGAAAACAGGAGAAAACAGAAGAGAAAATATAACACAAAATATTTTAAACTATGAATTCTACATAAATATTCTTACATATTAGTTTTGACAATTTTAAGTATTTCATCCTTGTAAAATTGCTCACTATAAGGAGTTTAATGCTGCAACTGACATTGATTCCATTGATGTACCATGAATATATTTATGTTTATAGAATGTCTAATGACAGGAAACACAAAACCATAAAAATTATACTTCCATTTTAATTGTGTGGGATAGATGGCAAGAAACTAGCTCAGGAAATTTACAGCATATTTTGCTGTTTTGGTGAACAACCAGAATAAGTCACACTGGTCCTCCTAACCTCAGAAGGGAAGTCCATAAATTTCACAACTCATGTGTCTGGACTGTTCCTCACTTCACAGGATGATACACCCTTCAAAATAATAAGTAAATGGACATGTAGAACATAACTTTTTAGTATTTGTATCCCAGAAAGAAAGACTACAATGCATAGAAAACACAGAATTAAATTTATGAGAGATGTGCAGCAAGTGATAAAGCTGAAAAAAACAGAAGTCCCTTGCAATCACAGGCACAATAGAAATCTACTTACAGTTCTTTAAGTTCCCTGAGTACACCTGTTCAAGTACTGAGGGAAAATGCAAAACCAAAACTTCCACAAAATGAAAAAATTTGATCCAAAACCAATGGCTTGATTTTGACGGAGAAGTGTTGTTCATTTTAAACAAGAGAGTATTCCTTCTTGTCCAAACAGACAATAGCAATGAGCAGAGTTAAGAGTCCTTGCATGTTATGCACCTTTTTTCCTTACAAAGTCTGCACAATTACTTCACATCAGGTTTCATTAGTCTAAATCATGACATCATTATGTACAGACTACAGTTCACTGGCACCATCCAGATCTACTGCTTAAATTGCTCTGAGAATAGCTATGATAAGTCATGTTTTTGAACTAAAGAAATACAGCCTTCTCAAAGAATGTATAAAGAGAGAATTCTTTTGTTAGCTGTCAGTGAGATTTTGCTATCTCTGTTAAATATATAATGGTTAGTGTCATAATGAAGATCAGCCATCATGTTATGGCATTTATCTTCATGAGTGAAGAGAGGAAGGGCTACTGCGATTTATTCCATCTCTCCTCATGAGACGATTACTGTCATAAGAGATTAGTCTTCAGTACTGACTTGTACACAGAATATAACACAGGGCTGGAGTGGGATGCTTAGCAGTTTTAATTGCCACAAGTTTGGAAGCCTACATTACTTACATATGGCATGGTTGACAATTAGTCATCTAAGATTTTCAAAAATAGGAGAATATTTTGCAGCTCAGTAACTCATATCCACTTTGTGTCGCTTATTTGTTCAGTCCTTCTCACCAGTGTTTCCACATGGTCCCTTCCCCCAACTCATCACCTAAGTCCACCCACACTTGTCCTCTTAAACACATCATTTATTGTAAAATTGAAGTCCATATTGCTGGTTTATATTGATTTTTGGTAGCATCTGTTTAAAGGTTTAAAAAATTCACTATTTAACACTATTACCAAGAAACATTTGTCACAACACAGGCAGATTAGTGAGAGTATATAATGGCTCTGCATCTAGGTTTGTATAAGATGTATAAACAGTTTTTTTCAAAATTTGAGAAGTTATGTGCTTACCTCTTCCCAGGGACCTTGTAAAAGAATCTGACCATCCTAAACTGAAGGCAATAATTTTTTTTAAAGCTTATCACTTTGGAGAAATGCATGCAGAATGTTTTGTTTACATGCTGCTTGCTTCTTCTTATGGAAGAAAATACTTCAAATAATACTTTAATGAAAAAAAAAACCATCCAAACCAAAAAACCACCAACACGATAAGCAAAAGTTCTGTTAAAAAGGGAAGAATTATTTTTCCCCCAAACCCAAACATGAACATCCTGCATTTTCTTAAATCTCCTTTTTTGAACACTGCTTAATCAAAAAATCCCTTGATACAAAAGGGTTTTTTGTTAAAAACAGCAATTCCTTACCATTGGTGTACATCAAACAGAACACATTATTAAAAAGCTCTCATGATAAAGTGTTATCTTTATCTAGGCTTCTCAAATATTGACTTAAACATTTTTATCAGGCTGTTAATCACATCCACATTCAACGTGAACAGCAACTGAGACCAGTCTTGACAGTCACGTAACAGGGCAACATTATGGCAGGGAAAAAGTATTGTGAAAGCTAAGGACATTTCTTATTGATGGTAAGTGTATAGGAGAGAAAAATCAATGGGTCCTCATCAGTACAACTGTCTACCAGCTGGATGCTGATTTTCCTTAGAGATTAAAACCAATAGGAGCAATCACTTGGCACAGGTGAACAAATTCAATAGGACCTCCAGTCTATAAAGGAGAAAAGTGAACAGTGAATTCAAGGCTGGAGTTCATGAAGAGACAAAATGCTGATTGTTAAACCAACAGTTTGCAATCAGATCTCGAAACAAAATACAGAACATGTCTTCCCCCACGGGGGTACAACCTCAACCTGTTCAGTATAATCTGTAATTGTTGTGAATGTTCCAAACTCCTGACTCTGCCTAAAGGAATTATTTCAAGCTGCAAGACAGGCTGACCCCTCCAAGTCAAGCAGGACTGGACTGACCAGGTTACAGTGTGAAATGGCCATCAAGCACACATCAAGCCCACACACATCAAGCAACTACCATCATCAAACACCAGAATCACAGCAAAGTCATTGGCCAACAGAGGGGAATCATAGAGGATGTTTCTAGGGAATATAAATGCAGAGATGTCTCGTAAAGCTGGGCTTCCAGTTCAAGACAAACTTCTATTTTTAGAGGTTCCTACCTTACAGGATGGTAACTGTAACCCAAGAAAAGCAAAGAAACAGAGGGTAAACCGTGGCTGTTATACAGTATATTCTGTCATGGGTTCTTTGCTTTTTCTATGAAAAACAACATAGATACACATGAAGATCTGAGTATTCTCAAAGTCACATCTCCTCAGCAAATGTAAGATTAAAAACTGCCAGTTCTAGGAAATGCTACTGGCAAATAAATTCAACATCTATGGGGTTTCGGCTTATAATTTTGTATTTAATGTTTTAGAAGTTTAAAATAATAAATTTTATGTCTATGGAAGAATAATCCATTTTAGATGTAGGGAAAAATCACAGTGCCTCAGTTTGGGTTTCTGGTGTAATTACTGACTTCACACTCTACCTTTGAAACAATCAGAATCACAGAATCACTACGGTTGGAAAAGACCTCCAAGATTCTCAAGTACAACTTTTGACCAAACACCACCTCGTCAAGTAGACCACAGCACTGAGTGCCATGCCCAGGAATTTTCTGAACACTTCAGGGATAGTGAGTCCACCAATTTCCTGGGCAGTCCATTCCAATGCTTAAATATGTTTCAGCAAAAAATTTCTTCCCATTGAACACCTGAACCTCCCCTGGTGCAGCACAAGGCCATTTCCTCTTGTCCTGCTGCTGGTTTCCTGGGAGACCATCTCCCACCTGGCTACACCCTCCTTTCAGGTGGCTGTAGAGAATGATAACGTCGCCCCTGAGCCTCCTTTTCTCCAGGATAAACAACTCCAACTCCTCATCACACTTGTGCTCCAGACCCTTCCCCAACTCCACTGCCCTTCTCTAATCTCACTCCATCACCTCCACATTCTTCCTGGATTCAGTGGCCAAGAACTGAACACAGGATTCAAGGTGAGGCCTCACCAGTGCTGAGTACAGGGGGACAATCACTGCCCTGATCCTGCTGGCCACACGATTTCTGATACAGGCCAGGGTGCCATTGGCATTTTTGGCCACCTGGGCACACAATGGCTCATGTTTAGCCACTGTCAACCACCACCCCTTCTTTTTCCATTGGGTCACTTTCTAGCCACTCTTCCCCCAGCCTGTGGCACTGCCTGGGATTGCTGTGACCCAGGTACAGGACCTGGCACCTGGCCTTATTGAACCTCACACCATTGGCCTCAGCCCATTGATCCAGCCTGTCCAGATCCCCACGCAGAGCCTCCCTGCCCTCCAGCAGAACAACACTCCCACCCAACTTGCTGTCATCTGCAAACGCACTGAGGGAGCACTCAACTCCCTCATCCAAATAATTTAAAAAGATACTAAAATGGATGGCTCCAATATTGACCCAAAACTGAGCACTGGGAGGAAGACCACTGGTGACCAGCCACCACTTGGATTGAACACCATTCAGCACTGCTCTCTGGGCTCAGCCATCAAGCCAGTTTTTAACCCAGTGAAGAATGTGCCCATCAAAGCCATGAGCAGACAGTTTCTACACAAGAATGCTGTGGGAAGCCAGTATCGAATGCCTTATTGAAATCCAGGTAGACAACATCCACAGTCTTTCCCACATCCAGTAGACTGGTCATCTGGTCATAAAAAGGTGATCAGCTGGGTCAAGCAGGACATGACTTTCCTAAATCTGTTCTATCTGGGCCTGATCCCCTGGTTGTCCAGCATAGGCCACAAGATGGTGCCTTCCCAGACACTGAAGTCAGGCTGACAGGCCTGTAGCTCCCCAGATCCTCCTTCCAACCCTTCTTGCAGGTGGGCATCACACTGGCCAGTCTCCAGTTCTCTGGTTGACCAGGACTGGTGACAAATGCTGGAGAGTGGCCTGGCTCTTCCACCAGGTCCCTCAGTACCTGGTGTGGATCCCACCTGGCCCCAGAGACTGGTGAGTGTCAGCTGGCACAGCAGGGCACTGTCTGTCCCTCCTGGATCCCAGCAGGGCACTGCTGCTCCCTCCTGGATCCCAGCAGGGCACTGTTCTGCTCCCTCCTCGATCCCAGCAGGGCACTGTCTGTCCCTCCTGGATCCCAGCAGGGCACTGTTCTGTTCCCTGGCCCTCCCTACCAGCTCAGGCCGCTTGCCTGGAGGGTGTTGGGTCTCTCTGCTGAAGACTGAGGCAAAGAAGGCATTGAGTACCTCAGGCTTTTCCTCATCTTTGGTTACAATGTTCCCCTTTGCATGCAATAAAGGATGGAGATTTTCCTTGGCCCTCTTTTTGTTGTTAGTGTATTTATAAAAACACTTTGTATTATGTTTCACAGTGGTGACAACATGGAGTTCTAGCTGAGTTTTCACCAATCCAGTTTTCCCTCTACAAAACCTGATGACATCCTTGTACTTTTCTTGAGTTGTCTGCCCCTTTTTCCCAAGTTTATAAGCTCTTTTTTTTCTCTCCAAGTCCAGTCAAAGTTCTCTGTTCAGCCATGCCAGTCTTCTTCCCTGATGCTTCATCCTTCAGCACCTAGGGAGAGAAATCTTATAGGCACAGGAGCAGGCTTTCTTAAAAGTGTATCCAGCCTTCCTGGACGCCTCTGTTTTTAAGGGCTGTTTCTCAAGACGATCTCTAACAATCCCAAGACGATCTCTAAACCACTGTCCTGGACAGGCTGTCTGCCCTCCAGAAGTCCAAGATAGTTTTGGTGAACCCCTTCCTTACTTCGCTGAGAACTCCATTATATTGTGGTCACTGTGCCCAAGATGGCCTCAGACCTAGAGTCTCCAGTGGGAGAATCCAGGAGAATCTCTCCAATGGGAGAATCTAGAACTTTTTTCTTATTGCTGTTGCTCTAGTAATAATATGGGCAAGATAATTTCAAACCAATTCTGAAAATTCTAATAGGCGATATTACTATCAAATGAATGAGAAAATATTTCAGATGACAAATTGGTTTTCTTTTTCATTTATTTCAAGAGCATTATTTATAATTTCAACAACATTCCTTTAGCCAAGATAGACCACAGTACAACTTGTTCTAAAAAGAAACTGAATGTAACATCATGTAAACATAGTATTTTATTTCCCAGACAAAGACCCTGTATTTGAGGGTCTACAAAACCCTATAAAGGAGAGAAGACAGACTATTTTTTTAAATCTTGGTATTTTACTGAAATCGCTTTACTCCTAAAGTCTGAGAAAAATTCAAATTTTAAAGATGAACATTTGGGGGACTTTAGCTGATGATAGAATTAAGTGAAATGGTAGAAAAATTAATACATAAACAAATTATATGTGATTTTATCTCTGAATTGAGAAACGGGGGCTTTTTCCCTCATTTTTTCATTGTCAGTCAGATTTATTTTTTTACTTCCTTCACTATCTTTGCTATTCTACTTCTCATTGGTACAAGAACACCTCCATTTTCTCCATTGCTGCCCAATGCAGTACTGTAATTTACCTCCCCAGGATTACATCAGTATCACCCAGGCACACACTCTTTTCACTACATGACATGCCAACAGACATAAACCCAGTTTCATTCTCTCCTACTAATTGCAGAAAAGTGCTAAAAGTAATAAGCTTCATAACTATTATTATGTATGGATGGAGCATTTAAAACCTCTTTTTTTTCCCAGAACATTAATTCTCAGAATTCTCAGATCCCCTCCCTCTTCCTCCACACACATATCTTTCTATAAAATTAAATTCAACATTTTACAACACTTGAACTCACACATGAAGCTTCTTGCCATAACAGCTCCAACAATGCAGATAACAGGGAACAGGTGCACTGTTTTTTAAATTTAAATTTTCTTAAGCCTTTTATTCTCTTTGCAGCTCTTTCATAACCTTTATTTTCCCCAACCACCATGCATATATACCAGCTTCACTTATCCAAGCTGCCACTTTTGTAGATCTGGCTCAAAATGAAGACAGGAGCATTATTTCACTCTATTTAACATTACTTTAAATAGCTTGAAACATTTTCCTACAGCTCAGACACTAATAAAATGAACTAGCACAAGAAAATTACAGTATGAAACTAAGTCTGTCCTCATCAAGGACAGCTAAAATTGACTAACAATGACAGAGATATTATTTTTCATGTTATATTTTTATTTAATGGAAGTGTTACAGATTCTGAGAATTGTAGAACTACACAATGGTTTGGGTTGGCAGGGATTTTAGAGATCATCTGGTTTCAATGCCCCTGCCTTGGGCATGGACACCTTTTACTAGATGACATTGGTCAAAGCTCCATCCAACCTGGCACTGAACACTTCCAGGGACTGGGCATTCACAGCTTCTCCAGGCAACCTGTTCTTGTATGATTAGAAAGGTTTGATAATGTGTCAAACAGTCCATTTCCAAGCAAGTAGCTAACCCTATGAATTGCAGGAGACAGAAATGTTCTGTTATGCAAAATAACAATTATTTACTTAAATACTAATCTAAAAAAAAAAAAAACCCTGAACAAATAAAAAAAAAAAAGAAAACCCAATAAAATAGGTTCCTGAAGCAAAAAAATTATTTTTATTATTACTTTATTTATTTTTACTAAGGTATCTTAGATTGTTTTTTGGTTTGTTCCTTTTATTAAACAGATTAAAAGTCAGTAAAACAATGTTTTTCTTATCTAACTCTCAAATATTATGTATGGATATACATAATATTTTTGATAAACTGTTTTGACTCCATTACTCCAAAATTTTTATAGCTCTTTTATTTTTTAAAATATTATTTCTTTAAAATCTTTTATCTTTTAAAATCATCTTTTATTGATTTTTTCACTGTGTAGTTCACAGGCCACCTGAAAGACTGTCTTTCTGGAGTCGATGAAACACAATGGCTACAATTTCTGCTCAGACACTGACTTTATTCCCAAGGCCTTTCACTCTGCTCGCTCACATCACTGTTACTTTCTTGCATCATATCCTGCATCCTTCAGTCAGTCATGCGACTGTTTGTTCACACTTCTCCCATACTCCCTTTCACTGGAAAACTCTGGCCCAGACAGCCACAGGAGAGCTCTGAAGCCTCCTCCTCAAGTGCCAATGCTGCTGGGGCAGGAGGCTAAATTAACAACCCACAGTGGCTGCAGTGAGCATCCAACACTTACTGCCATGGGCAGATCAGCAGCGCTGGTTCTGAGAAGCTCCTGCGGAGGTGCTCAGTGAATGCAACAATTGACACTAATACATGTAGCAAAGGCATGCAGTAACTTGCACAGACAGACTGATAAAAATCTGCAAGTCTACCTTGTGAAGCCACAGCCCTCTACTTCTGAAGTGCTTCTAAAAATCCAAGCCAGAGCATGTTTTAACATCACAACCACTTAGTGGGGCTCCCTGTCACTGGAACACTGTTATTACAAAGAGCAGGGAAGATCCTTCCTCATAAGACAGCTGCAGCATTCAAGACGGCTCCAAGCAGTAATTCCATTTTTTTTCAGTGTTTGCACCTTGGGAGCCAATCCCATGCTCCAAAAAGCACAGATTTCAGTAACAGACTTTTTCTAAAGACCAGGGACATCAGTCCAAGACAAAGTCATAGGGTTGGTTATCCCTGACATTCCACTCAGATGGGTAGCTCTCATTCCAAAAGCAACAGGGGAAGTTGGCACTGTTGATCCCTGAACATTGACTGGAGGAAGAACAGGATTTTAGCATGAAAAATCTGACTGCAAGATGAAATTGGGAGCACCATCCATTTCCTGCTATTGATAATTGTGTACACAAAGGATGCTGAGGCTCATTATGGACAGATCAAATGTCCCAGGCATGTAGCCGCATTTCTGTGATTCTCCCTGTCAGTTTCACAGGCCTGTGACCCAATACCTGAAAATCTACATACATACATACACACATATATATATATTATTAGAACTGCAAGTCAGGAATTCAAGGGACCACATCAAAACATTTAATCCTTATTCTCCCCTCCCACCAAATACTTCCTCCTGGGATATCTAGCAAAAATTATTTTAGCTGTTGTCCATGACAGCACCTTCAGGAAGGTACATACCTATGGAGCCATGGGTCATCCTGAAATCAGCAATGAAAAGGCATTAACATCTCTTTAATAGTCCATTATTTGAAGATTTCTTCTACAGTGAATTCTGAGCTTTTTCCACACCTAGATGACAAGCCTCACTATATTATTCTCCATTTAAATTTTTAAAACAGAAGACGTGTAGTTGCAAAATGTCTCAAAAATCTGCGTTATGAATGAAACAAATTATGGAATAGATTAGAATGCATTAAGCACTACTGCTGTATGTAAAAACCTGCTGCAGCATTGCTGCATCAAACTCTCAAAAAAAAAAAAAATCAAGAGACTAAGCCCAAATTGCCTCAAAAACCAGAAAATATGAATGAGAACCATTAACTGGATAAAGAATTCTCAATTTGTACTAGAAAATTGATGTTTTCTGTCTAGTCACTGTCAGAAAAAACACAATGCATCTAAATTCTAAATCATACTCATTGGACAACTTTTCCTAATAATTTTATTTTCTTAGTTCTCCCATTTTTTAAAAGAGAATGTAAATTTTCACTAAAAGAGCAGATTCTGGCAAAGCCAGACAAGTCATAGTTCCTATCAGTAACAAAAGTTAGTAATTACATTGATTTCACAAAACTAAAACTAACTTGGGTTGTATGACTTCTTTTCAAGTGTGAACAGACAAGGTGACCTTGAGGCCCTTTCCAACTCCACCTTCTATCAAAGTAATGCTTTAATTAAGATGCTTTTCTCAACAGAAACACCAAGTTCCAAAGAGGTTCTCATTGGTCTTACCAGCCTGGAATTTCTAAATTACAGAAATTCCAAATGAGATTAAAAGCAGCTAGTATGATCAGAGAATGTAATGGTTTTGAGATAGCTGCCAGAATCTTGGTCCAGCAGAACCACAGCAGGCTATGGAAAATAAGGGTCTATTTTTTCCTGTTACCCTTGCTAGGTAATATTGGCAGGCAGGCACAGTGACATGGAATGTCACATGCTTCACTGATACAACAGTGCCAGCAGGTGATGGATAACTGGGAATTTTGAGGCATAAAAAGAATTAACATTTATCTAAAATTAGATATCAATAGACATTCAGTTTCAATTTATGGAACAGAAAAAGAAATAATCAAACCAGATGATATCACTTAATGAAAAATAGTTTGGCAACACAATGATAGTGGTAAAGCCTCATCTTATATAAAAAAGAAGATTCAAGTTACAAAAGTAGGAAGAAATCATGTGGGACATGAATTTGACTGTAATTCACTAAACTCTAGACGGGCATCTCACCAAATATGTGAGCCACTACACAGTTATGCTGGTTTTCCAAGCTGCTAAGAGTCAGCTAATGGAATCAAACTTTGACCTTCAAATGTTCGATATATACTTCGGGTAAGACTCTTTTCCTTCCCTAGATGTTAAGTTACATGTGAAGTTAACTAGGATAAAACAATTATAAACCCTGATTGATTAATTTAATTCCGAATTCTGTCTGTCTATAGGATCTAAGCAAAATCACAAAAAAGAAAGAAAATAGCTTTGAATTCTCCAAAGCAAATAACCTAGTAGCTCAGGATCTTGTCTCTAAAGGAACACTTCTGAAGTTGTAGAGGTGTAGGAAATGTTGTTATCTCTAAGTCAGGCTATGTTCTATAGGATGCAACTGTCACCCACAGGATAATGGTTTCTAGAGCTGACCCACTACAAGCAGTGAGGAGATTCTCATCACAAGCTTGTCTAGACCAATCTATGCATATAGGAGGACAAGTTTCAAAACATACCATGTAATATGTGCCTTCTAAACAAATTATTTTCTGGTGATCAAAAATCATTAACAATAATCTAGGGTGCGACCTGGAGTATCTTCCACACAGAACTACAGCCCAAATAGCCTAATGAGTCTCATGGCTCCAGAGCAACAGACTGAACTGTGGCTGCTGATCCTGGCAAATGCTGTCAGACAGAAACAAAACTCGATGCTACACTACAAAGCAAATCTTAGACACCTGAGGTACAAGAGGCCATGTCAGTCATAAGCTGCAATGCAAAAGCTGGATGCCATATGTATACTTGAGTTAAAAAACTCAAGTAAAAGGTCCTTCAATACTGAGTAAAGTCACATGCCAGGGTCCACAGATTTTGTCTTTCTGAGCTCAAGAAATTACAGAGTGCTGAACTCTTAAGTCAAAGAATGAAAATATCAGATCACCTAGATGCTCCTATTCCAATGTCACAAACACCAGAGCTCACTTGAACAAAAGTCAATGGAGCTCCTCTGGACCCCTTCAACACCAAGTGCACCCCTAACCACAATCAGTGCACTGACATCAAAAAAGCTCCAGCATGTACTGCCAGATGGTTTATCTGTCTCCTGACACTCATTTGAGGTCTGTGCTAGAGCCATATCACCATTCAGAAAGTTGTAGGTCATCCTTTCAAAGCAAGATTAGCTGCAAGTAATCAGAAGGCACCTCTCTACCATTTCACACCCCCATCAAGTACATCTCCTCCCAAGACAGGAACTCCAGCAACAGAAAACTTTCTGGCAGGACCTCTCAGAAAGAAAGCAGCCTCAGAGGACCAGTATGTCAACAATTTAGGATTCTGTGGGGATAGTAATTGTCATTCAAAGTTGGTAAGTGATTAAATGAACCACTTATGACCAATCTGTTGTGCCTGAGCAGCACAAGGATTTGCTACCTAAACTCACAGGATGAGCAAATGGCATGTACCAAGATGTACTGCTTATTGCTCTGCCTTTGCATTGGAAGTTCACCCAGAGTGAAGGCTAAGATACTTGGTTTCTTCAGTCTGCAAATTCCTCAGAAGGAGGATTTGCTCAGTTTCATCTGGAACCCATGGACCAATAATGAAATTTCCACTAATCACATCTTTTCCCAGGTTTTGACAGCACAAAAGGAGGTCTCTATTTAGTAACTGCTATTTACAGGGAATACCAAGACCATCATCATCACATCCAGAAAAACAGAAAACACAATGAAGCTTACAACATTAAAAAAAAAAAAAAAAAAAATTAAAAAATACTACAAAGGAAAAATTTTTACTCCAAAGTCAAGAGGTCAAGTTTAGCACATGATTCTCCACATAACTGTAATTTGCTGATCACAGTAAAAAGAGCAAAAGAAGCTCCAGCAGGAAGTACAGTAAGTTCAGTTTGGCTTTCCACCTTAAGAACAGCATGCTACTTGGTCCAGACTAAGGCACTGAAATGGCATGGTTTGCATACAGGGACTTGGTGAACTGGGCTAGCAAGTCCAAACTTACCTACCTAGCTGTGAAGGATGGTAGGGTCTTGAGTGTGGTTAGTGGAAACTACTTCACTGTGGTTGCACATGCAACTGACACAATCTACTCTTGGAAGAAGAAAAACTAAAACAGTTACTTCAACAGAAAATCCACTATGTCAGGAAAATATTGGCTCTTCTACAGAGAAAGGTAAGCCAGAAGACACTGGAAATATTTACTGTAACAGGGAAGATTAAACCATACCTTAAGGCACTGAGAACACCTTCACACTATTGAGGAATGCTCATATTTAGGTTCCTGTTAGGGTCTTTTCCTATGATACCCAGCTTTGACAGAAATAATGTGACATTACTGAAAACAGGTCCCATTCCTGGGTAAGGTTCTTGCCTACCTAGAGGTCTGCAATGCCAAGGGTTAAAGGGCTGTCAAAAGACAAAACAGTACAATCTCATTTCTTTCAATCTACCCTAGAAAAATGCAAAATGTGAGCTGAAATAGATTACATTTTTTGTAGATTTTATTTATTTATTTTAAATCAAAAAATACTAAACCCACACTTATTAATGGTATTTCACACTAACAAGATAAAATATTGACTCCAGAACCACAAAAGGTAGGAAAAAAATAAGTGCAGGTTCAACCTTGTCTAACAATTGCAAAAATTACTTTGAATAAAACAAGCGGGAGGAAACCCTAGAGCAAACCAAACTAAAATACAGCTCTTCAAAGCAGCATTGATTGTGGATCAAAGGGAAAGGCCATCAAAACTTCCCAAGCCACAATGTTTCTGCATGTCTGAAAAAGAATTAACTCAGAACAAATATGGAAATAATAGCAGGTCTCTGTTAAGCCAACAACAAAGAAATCCTTAATACTGTAAAACAAAGTTATATCAAATTTTCCTTTTTAAAGACACATGAAGCTCCTTTAGCACAATGCTTTTAAATGTTATTTATAGTAATAAAATCAAAGACTTAACATAAAAGTCAAAGGGATTATCATCAATGGTCTAGCTATGCAGAAGTAACTCTTCTAGTTTTCTGTTTCTTTTGTGGTCTTCAAATACGAAGATGCAATACAAAAATACTTCCATACCACTACGTGATCTGTTTCAACTACATTATCTCAGCATAGCAGATGAAGTAACAATCAGCTTTTGGACAGCCAGCCACATTAAACAGTAGTATGCAAGTGAGCAATTTCAGTGGCTGGTTTTCATGTTTTTTTCCAGCATCAGTTTCCCTAATTAATTAGCATATTTTTCTTACAGTTTACAAGAGGAAACAAACAGCTCTTAGTTAAGAGCTGGATCCTGTCAAGAGACTACTGCAAGAAACACACAAATTAAGATATGAGTATTACTCACCCAATATGCACGTCACCTGAACCACAAGGACTCTCCATAGAACTAGAAAGCATGTAAGTCCTCAGTAACACAAGAAAACCTTTCTTTCAGAACAAAATTTGGAGGAAAAAAAGCAAAAATACTAGAGAAGTAATCCAGCACACAAATAACCAAACAAGGACTACTGTTCTCATTCTTGGAATTTTCTTCTGCTTTATTGCCAGCTTGTGGCAGAGACTTAATTCAACTACATTTCAAAACACCACTTAGAGGAAAGGGCAATAATAAGGGCAAGCTATTAATAAAAAGGTGTTTTTAAAATGTTACCATAAACTATCACCCTTCATAGGCAGATGGTCTGTGCTTCTGAGCTCTGCATTCCCAAAATGACCAGTCTTCACTCACTCTGTTCAGGCCTTTGGTTCAAAGTCTTACAAATAACAATGGATCATGTCTGGAAGTCAAATGATAAAAGTTGGATCATTGCAGCCTACTTAAAATTGTCATCAGTTTTTATGTGGCAGAGTATCCTTGGGCATGTTTTGTTCTCAGTATTTTTCATTTCAATAGTTTTTATGCAGAATTTTATGACATTAAATTTTTAAGCGGCAGAATTCACTACTTCAGGATTTCCAGCAATAGCTTGAGAGTCCTTGTGAAGCTAAACAGAAGATTTTTCATCTGAAAGGAATCACTACAAATTGCTTTACCTACTCAAGTGTTTAACCTTTCTATACAATTTTAATGAGTTCCATGTATGATCAGAAAACAACAATACGGCTACATCAAATGAGGATCAACTAAGAGACAAAGGAAAAACAGGATGTTTCTCCTGCTTCCTTGAAAGGTTTTCTTTTGTTCCCATTCTTTTAAGTGTTCTATCTTAGTCTATCAGACACAAAAAGCAGAAAACTGGCATGGAGATAATGCCCAGGTCATACATAAGCTCTGCTGTAGTCTGCCCTGCTGCAAAGTACAAAGTGAGTTGACATATCGGGTCTACATCAAAGACATGCCCTTTGGCAGGTTGTAAAGACAAGTTGCAATTTTGTCCATAAAAATGTGTGTTCTACAAAATGGGCTCTGTAACATGAACTGTTAGTGGTATGCCACCATTCCATTGATCCTGCACATGCGTTCATTTCTCAGGAATGCTTCTAAGCTGGGCTATGCCTTGCCCTAAGATAAGCAGACTTGCATAAAGAAAAAAAGCAGTGTGCCACAGACAGAAAGATTCTACTCTCTGCAGGAGACTTCTTCCATAAAATGCAAGTTCTGATAGAGGGCATGCCAGTGGCTCCTGCTTTATTGCCTCTATCACATACATGATATTTACAGTAAGAGATTAATAGAATGGGAGACCTTTTCTGCTTATGTTTTAAAAATTAAGAGAACAGCTTGAAAAAACACTGCATTGCAGGAGGTTTTCAAAAATTCCTTAATCAAATATTGAAAACGAGTAAATAGAACACTGACAGTCTGGAGCCTCAGTGCTTACACATTACAATGTGTTTTGAGAAAGTCATGTAATACATTTTTCCAAAGTACTTCTGCTTTTTTCATTGTGAATATGGGAAACAGAGAGCTGTGAAAGAGCTCCAGGCTCAAGTCCAGTTCTTGTGTTCCTTTTATCCATAACTATTATACGGTACATTACGAGTTTCAATATAGATTGAATACAGAGACACGACCATATCAATTTCTGTCATAATTACTGTGAGAGAAGTAGTAACAGAGAATGAATGAGGCAGAAGTGTAGCCACAGAAGGAAGATGATTTTATGACTGTGAAACAGAACTACTACAGAGACGCTGTTGGTATCGTAACTACCTCTCCCACAGATTTCCTGAACAGCTTTGAGTAAGGTACTTAATCTTTCCATGTCTCAACTCTGCATGGGTAAAGCAGAGGTCAAAATACTTAACCTCATAGGCATGTTGCAAGTATAGAAACATTTGCATTTGGGAAGCTACTGGGTGCTGCTAATAATAGCTGTGTATGTACAATTGAAACATAAAATGAAAATCTGCTTCAGCACTGTTGAAAGGTGTACAAAAAATTAAGTACGGCACCTCACAACAAAGAAAGAATAACTAAAATTCTGCAGATCTACTGAGTGAACTTAGAACAGTTGGGAAACTGGCATGAAACTACATCATTGAAAGTGCACATTGTAATACACAGACATGAAAAACAGACTGATAAAGCAATGCCAGCAATGTTATCTGTATAATTTCATACTTTTTAGCATTTCACTTTCAAAGCCGAATATTGTTGCAATGTAAGAGCTTTTATAGAAAATCTACAATGTATATAACCATACAGTGCTCTATACATTAATTCATCCTCTTTTTCCTAAAAATAATTCAGCAGTACACAATTTTACAACATATTGATCTAGGTACGTCATGAGTCGTTTTTTGTGAGTAGGTATCAATCACTTCATTGTTTACTTGTCTGTGGAAAGAAATTGATTTAATCAAACCATGCAGTAATACATTATTGATGTATCCCAAGAAAACAAAGTCATAATGAACCATCAGGGTCCTAACATAAAACACTGTAAGGAGCAGCAATTTCGGCTTCAATCTTTCCTAGTGATTTGCAAACATATGTGACTGTATACAAGTAGCAAAGACTAATGCAAGACTGTAGCTGGTCTGAGCAGCAGCACATGTCATTCACATAACAGAATTGGGATAAGCTCTGCAGAATTTGGCAACCCCAGGAGGCTGGACAAACCACACTGTGGACCCTGTGTATCCCCACCACTTATATACAGCAGTGTATCATCTTACATGCTACTTGATTTTAGCAAATCATTACTCTTCTAGGGGGAAATGTGAAGCAATAGGACATCATGAAAATAAGACTCTTAGCCCTTCTTCACAGCAGTGGCTCAGCCTTTGTTCTCCAGAGGCTTTAAACTTTTCCATGTATTAGACCACATGGGAACAGCAATTTTACTCGATACACAATAAAATCCTTTATGCACATTTGTCAAACAAAATACGGCTTACAATGGTAACTGTAGCAGTAGCTTGAAAGAGTAAAGTTAGGATAGCAATTTGATGTATTTTATAGACTTTTGAATGTATGTTCATCAGCTTAGAGCACGGAGAAACAAGTAGTGGAGCAACATCTGCTGCCAAAACAACTTTGGCAAAGGTGAGTATTTTACTGCAGTGAAACTTCTGTACAATCATGAGAAATAAGAGTACAGTAGCGACACCATATCAGAGCTGTGTTCACTAATGCTGCATTATTACAAAATGTTGGGGGATGTAAAACGAGCCACATCAGAATTTAGCACTGCCCAAGCCCACGAGAGTACCTCGATACAGCTTACAGAGACATCTATAGGTAGTGTCTGTCTAATACCTTATAATTATTTACGTGGGAGAGAGAGGCTGAACTTCCTATCTAGGAATTCCTATAACGACGTGGAAACATTTTTACAAGGAAAGTGCTTCACAAATACACTAAACAAATAATAGGAATAAGATAGCATTACCCTCTACCAGAAACAGATGCAAGACTAGTAACGGCATGTTACTTAAACAATTCAATCTGTATCAGATATGAAGAAAAGATAAAGTTCGTGTAGATACAAAAAGACAGCGTAGCCAGCAGCCTATCTTTCCAGCTTTGTCATCTTTCTACGCACTCGGCTGGAGCTGAACCAGACTCAACTTTGCAGGAGACACGCATACGGACGTGTACAACCATACGTGCTGTACCGTGCGTAACTATTTGTTGTAAAATTCCTCGAATAGAGAGAACCCAGACGTACTCCGAAACGGGAAAACAACATAAACGATGTACTCTGTTACACTTAGCGAACAGTAATACAGAATCATGAGAACAGATACAGTAGGGTAAGGGAGACAGTTTCTTAATGAAGTGGGAATGGACCGAGTCTCCAGAAGCACGGAGCCTTTCCAGAAGCGGGTTACATTGCCCTGGGCATTGCCCAGCTCCGTGGTGGAAGTACAGAGGGTGAACCGAAATCTCAGGTCAGAGTTGTCTCTAACGCCCCTCACCCCTGTCCTGTCGCCACTAAAGGGATGGAAAGGCAAATCCCGGCTATTTCACTTTTCTCTAAATTAAAAGGAGGGATTTCCTCGGGATACGTGATGCACAAACTTTGCAGAGATATAGACACGGTCCTTAGGTATTTACTTACACACTTAATCACACACACACACACACATGCAGAAAGAAGAAAAGAATAGAGGCATTTCCTCACGCACACAGCGCAGAAGGGACGTAGGTATTTCTCTCCTCCAAGCAGGCACGGACGGGCGGCAGAGCCGCGGGCTGCCCGGACCGCCAGCCCGGCTGAGCCGGCACCCGCACCCGCACCGCTCCCGCACGGGCACTGCCGCGCTCCTGCCCGCTCCCTCGCACGCACGCCCCGGCTCGTTCCGGAGTCCCTCGCACACTCCGTGCCCCAGACTCGCTCACACGCTCTCTCTCTGCCTCTCCCCCTCCCGTCCCGCCTCGCAGTGGCCCCGACCGCCGGCAACAAAGCGGCGGGCGGGCAGCGCGCCGGGCTGGCGGCGGCGGGACGCGCTCGCCCCGCACACACACAGACAGACACACAGACACACGCGCACACACACATACAATGCTGCCGCTGCCACCGCGGCACCTACCAGGCGGGCAGCCTCGGCCCAGGTGCGGTCCTTCTTCTTCCTCTTGTCTTTCATGTTTGCATCTCATTGAGGTGGTTCGGGGGGGGGGAGCGGGGGGAGGGCGGACCGGGAGTGGGGGGGGGCCCTGAGGGGTTCCGCACGGACAATGATACGGTGACACCGAGCTCCGGAGCCCCCGGGGCGGGAGGGGCGGGGGCGGAGGAGGAGGAGGAGAAGGAGGAGGAGGAGGGTGGGGGCAGAGGCTCCCCGCGGCGGCGGCACAGCTGTGACAGCTTGAGGGATGCTCCGCCGCGCTCACAACAATGCGCTGTGACGTCACGCGGGGGAACCGCGCCCGCGCCCAACATCCCCACGGCGGCGGCGGCGGCGGCGGCGGCGCCCCCCGCCCCAGAGCGCGCCCGCCCCCCAAGCCTCGCGAGAGCGCGGCCGCGGGCCGGGGGCGGCGGCGAGGGGAGCGGGATGACGGGCCGGCCGGCGCCGTCGCACTACAACTCCCGTGGTGCTCCGCGGCGGCTCCCCGGGGACGCGGCGCTGGGGGCGCTGCCGGGGCGGGGGCGGCGGGCGGAGGTGGCGGCGAGGGCGGCCCCCTCGGCCCCTTCCCCTCCCTCTCCCTCTCCGCCGTGTGCCCGCTTCGCGCCGCGCCGCGGTCCGTGAAACCAGCCCAGCACCCCGCCCGGCCCTCCCCCGCACTGCGAGCCGATCGCTGGCCCCTACTTACGGCTGGGGCGGTCCCCCGGCCCGGCGGTGCTCGCCCGTGCCCTCCTGGCTCCGGCCGGAGCCGCTGCGGGAGTGCCGGAGTGAAGGCAGCCCCGGGCGGGCCGGGGCCGGCGCGCAGGGACCCCGCGTTCGCGATTCAGCTCCTCTTCTTGTCGGAACAGGAAAGAACATCTTGTTCCAGTGTGTAAACAAAGGGAGTTGATGTGCTGCGCTCGTAAAACCGCCGAAGGAGGTTTTCTTTAATTGGATGACCCAGGATTAAGATACCCACGAAATGAGGAGCGAAGGGACTTGGCACACCTTCCTGAGTTGCAGGATATTGTTATGCGGGGCTTGTTTCCTCCCGTCGCCCAGATTATAGCCTACATTAGGAATATTATCGAAATACATTAGGTATTTTTTTGTTCGAAATGAAACGAGTTAGAAATTATTCAAGGTTTTCTGTATCCGTCTATTCAGTGCCTGCTCTCTCTCCTTTGTCCTCTCAGCAGCACCCGTGTTACGCCTTGCCTTATTCCTTTGGTAACATTAAACCTTATTTCTCCATAAATACACAGTTTTGGGTGGAAAAGAATTACGCCAAACCAACTACCACAGTGCTTAGCCTGTTTTACAAAGAAAACGACCAGGACAGCCCTGAGAACCTTCAACCTCTCAAGGAAACAGAAGAACTTGATAGCGTTCCCCAAACACTCTAAATGAGCACTCACATTGTCTGGTGATTTGCATCTTCCTCCTCATATTTTAGTGGGAAATTAGGCATGGAAGATAGCACCTTTCCAGATTTCATTATTCACTCCCACTTATGAAAAAATATTAAAAATATGAGCAAAATAAAATTCTGTTAAACAGCTGCTTCTAAATTTAGTTTTGATTCCTGTCTATATAACAATAAGCAGAGGATTTGAGTATGCCTCAGAAATGTTCTTGAGAAAAATGTTGTCGCAGCTGCAATGTTTCAGGTGTGACATTGTGCAAAAATTTTTGCAATCAGCCAGTTGTCGAAACAGGTACATATGCCTTTGTTATTTACTGAATGCTGCCGTTGTCACCTTAGTAACATTTAGAAAGAAAATGCTTGCTGTTACTATCACTTCTCTATGTTTTGTGGTTTTGACTTCATTTCCACCTTTTTATGTCTCTGTCCTACTTCAGGGGTTTTTTTTACCTTTGCATTTCCTCACCTTTAGTGACTTTGTATTCCAAATCATGCAGGTTTTTTTTTCACATCACCCATGCTAAAAGCCTAAATCTATAGTAATTGAGTACTTCATTACAACTGCCTTTGAAATACCTTCATTGTTTTCAGTACTGAAAATACAGCAAAAAAAAATGTAGGGGCATTTATCAGTCATTGCCATCATAACTGGCTGTTGGAAGACAGAAATACATATTTTGCATTAGTTCCCATCTCTTCATAGGTACCTGCTTCACGTACATAACACAAACTTCTGTTACAAGACCTCTGGTGTTGCAATGGTGGTGTTGGACAGAGAAGGACACTAGGGAAAAAATTCTGTGAGCCCCTAAAGCTAATCTGACTTTGTTGTTTTTTTGGTTGGTTTGCTTGGTTTCTAATGTTGTCTGCTGCAGTCAGGATTAGACTTCTTTTTGGTATTTCTGTGGACCCCTGTAGTAATCTTTTTAGTTCTATTACAATAGTTAAATGACCGTGTCATGCTGTCATTTAATTTGCATCGTTCTTATACAATCCAGGTGCTCCTAAGTCATAGAATGGTTTGGATTGGAAGGAACCTTGAAGATCATCTAACTCCACTCTGCCTTGGGCAGGGACATCTCCTACTAGACCAGGTTCCTCAATGCCCCATCCAGCTTGGCCTTGAAAGTTCCTTCTTTTGTTCACATGAAAATGGTTGGGAATCATGTAGTGACAATTAGGTGCACTGTCTTTGCTGGAGAAAGAAAACCTGTTATGCTGTTTGCTGTATTGGAGGACCCACTGGAGAGTGCCCACCAGAGCTGAGAGCTGGGGGGTTCTCTCTGTGTTTCATGATGGAATAAAAAAAAAGGAATCTGTACTCCTGAAACAGATTTTTTTTTTCAATAAATGTTGTAGCTGAATCCAGTAAAGTTTGTCAGCATACACAGAAACCAAGTGCCTCAACAGAGCAATACACTTCTGCTTTAAGGGGATAAAGTCTTGTGCAAGTCTAGAAGTACAGCAGAAAAAGGTCAAGTTCATCTTATGAAAGAAGACATTTGCTATTGATTATAGATACTGTTTACTTCATGAGTTGGACCTGACCCCACAGGAGATCATAACTGCTGCTTCTCTAACTGAATTGGCAATAGGAGAATTGAGAAATGGTGAACTGCCTTCAAACCGGAACCACTGGAACTATGGCTAAAAGCTCAGCATATTTAACATGTAGATGTGTATATATATGTGTGTGTGTGTGTGTGTGTGTAAATACTTACAGAGTATTGTAAACCAGATTGGATAACCTGCAAATACTGCAGAAAGATGTGGCATTAAAATACATAATGAATTTTTACCCAAGCAATATTTATGTGATGCTATGGTACCAGATGTTACTGGTTTGACCATGGATGGAATCAGTTGTTTATTGTGGATGTATTTGTGTTCACTTACATTTTCTAGCATCCATAGAATGGCCAAATGATACTAAGACAACATTGGAGGCTGATTTCTTAGCTTCAGTACCCAGAGAATGCATTTACCTAAACTGCTATAGAAGCTTTGGGTTTGACATTATGTACTAGGCCATCTGAGGAACATTATTCTTGTTTCCTGCATAGAAAAATTGCTTTTGATGTCTACTGCCAATTTTTATTCTTGTGTACAGTAATACTCCTGTTAAGCTGAAATCTGTGACCTCCACTTATGCAAGTGTTTATATATATATAAATATGTATTGCTTCAGTACAGTGAAACACTGTTTCAATACAAATTCCAGTTTCAGCTCTTACAAAAGAACTAGTATCAGCTGTTACATGAAAATGCCATATGTGTGCAGAATGATTTATTCACAGCATGACAATTCAATCTAATGTGCCACTTCTACAATGGAAATTACATTCTCTACAATTGAACAAGAGATGCTGAGTTACAAGATAATTAAGAAAATATCCCAGAAGATACTAATGGAGTCACTGCATTTCCTAAATTAGTGTTAGCACAGTGATGACAAAAAGAAAACCATAAATTATGGGTTTTTGTGGACTTATGGGAAACCAAAGCCATTGGGATTGACAATTGACAGTGAACCATTTACAGATACTGGTGTCATAGTTGTAGAGTGTGTGTTATGCTATTTAAAGAATGGCTATTGCCAAGTATCCAGACAGTTTGAGCTTCACAGCATGTATTACACTTTAAGTAACTTCTCTTTTAATCATATGCCATATGGGCCTGAATCAACATAACAAGTTTTTCAATTATATTACTAATTCATAATAACAAGCTCAGAATCTAGTATTTTCAGGATGATGTTACTGTATTTGGAAAGTCTCCTGAAGCTTATGAAAAAAACCAAATCCTATAGTCTATACTTTATACGGGAGGGTGAAAGTTAAATTTTGCTAAATACTGACTCATATGCACAGAGTATTCTTTTCTTGAGCATGCCATTTCTTCTCTGAGGTTTGTAGAGGTCATAGAATATGTGGAAAAGCTCACTCTTCCCCCGCTTCCCCGCAAAAAAAAAGGAAAAATTTTAACCGTATTTTTCAGTTCTCAAATCAAGGTGTACATTATTTAGGTACAACTAAGTTATGTACATTTATTCCTGACTGTGTAATGCATGAAGTCTATTAGAAAGAGTGCACTGTGAAATCTAAAGTTTTCCTGAGACTTATCTCACCTTAGCAAATTTTCAAATAATGAAAGCTTTGACTGTAAATAATGAGGATTTATTCTGTTGGCTTTAGAGTTCACCACAATTGTCATTACTTTTGTCTCAGACCAAGAATGGCCAAGTACTATAAATGTAGGGTTATTTCCTTTTCTCCCTCCTATTGCTCTCCAGCAGGCAGATAAACATTCAGGTCTTTTTTCTGGCACTGCAGCTGAACTAGTAAACATGGTTGCAGCTAAGCTGTGGTCCACTTTGCCCTCCCAACAGGTGAGAAGTGACATACCCAGCATAGAGAGCTTCCCAAGCAGTCACCTTCCAAACCACCTCCAGCAGCATTTCCCTTGGCCATGCTGGCTGTCGTTTTTCGTACTAGGGATACGGAACCACCCTTTCCCAAATCCATAGGGACAATTTCTATGAGAAGGCTCTTGTCTTTGAACGATGAACAGTTTACAAGATGCCATAAAAATGTTGGAAAGAAAATATTTCTTTGTACATACACAACAGAAGAGTAGAGAACCTGCCTCTGAGGCATTGCACCCCAACTGCATATAGATCACACCTCCTGGTAGTTCTGTAAACCTCAGAAAAGAAGGAAATGTCTGCAGATGGCTGACAAGATTACTCTCGTTTTTATATGACACAGTTTAGTCAAATCAAAACCAGAGCAGCTGATAGTTTATCTCATCTGCTCTTTTTTAGATGTTTATCTAGTTGATTATATGGAAGTTGCTGCGTGGATTATAAATATGCAATTACAAGAGAAAAAAAATTAAAGCTGTTTACTTGTAGTGTCTGATTTAACAGAAATTACATATCTTCCTATCTAGAAAGGGATTCCAGAATTCCTAATGTACGGATGCTATTCTAATACCGTATTTCAACCTGCAGAATGAACTTCACCCACAAGATAGACACGTGATGAAATATCACCTCAAGTTATATAGGATTTCAAGGAATTGTGAAGGTGTCCCAGAGGAGTTACAGGCAAAATTTATACAATGTGCTCATGGTAAGTCTCAAGTTGTGACAGCAAACCAATGATTGCAGGACAAATACTGGCATGCAGAACCTGATATGAAGAACTGAAGTTTCATACTAAAACTACTTACCAAAATTAAGACGAGTAACTCATGGAGTACCATTACAGCCTACCCCTTACATTTTTTTTTTCTGTGAATAACTGATATCACAGTCAATTTTGGCAATCACATATTTTTTGGCAGTTATTCCAGCTATATAGCTATCTTTCTGTAAGATGCAACCATAAAATGACCCAACAGAGTATTTACATTGTGCAACATCTGCTGCTACACTTGTTTTCTGATCTGTTTTCATCCATAGTTGAAAGCTGTAAGAATTAGTACCATTTAACTTCTTACAATGAATAATTATTTTTTTTTCTGAGAATATATATAAAATGTCATCATCAGGTCAATCTTGATTTATGATAAAGCTGATGAGGAACTAGAATTTTAAAAGAGAATTCACAGATGACCTGAAAAACATACAAAAAACAATCAAACAAAACAGAACTAAATAAAAAAGTAACAAACAAACAAACAAAACCCCAAAGCCAAACCAAAAACCAAAAAAAAAATCCCTCAGACTTTGAAGACCTTCTCAATGGAATAATTGCAAATTCAAGGAGTAAATGCCATACATGTAATTACATAAATAATTTCCTAAACTGATGCCTGGAGACCTACACACTTTGAACTGAATGTTGCTGTGTTGACATTCAGATACAAAACACACAGTCCAACAGCATGAAAAGTAATAAAGATCATGGTTGTACTACAGATATGCAATTTAAATTTGCCTTTGTAAGTTCAAAAGCCTGGAATCCTATGAAAAGAGAATTCAGAATATAAGTTGTCTCTCTAGCTTGTTGGGGGAAAGGACTACATACATATAAGCTGTCTTTGGGATAAGTACACACCTGCTTGCACCTGCTTGCCAAGGGCAACTTGGAAATATTTTGAATTGTTTGTGCATAATGGATTGCTTTCCCTTACCTTCTTTGCATTGCAAGATAAATGAGCAACACAGTCTGCTCAGCCTTCTGCTACTTGCAGGTATCTACCTACATGCATCTGTGACTTCTAGACCATAACAAAAATAGGAAAGAAATAAAAGATTTGTTTATTAACACCACAGACTTCTTAAAAAGGAGAATGGAGTTGATGCAGTGCTGGCAGAAGGCATTTTTCAGATACACTGATGTGAAAAAGCAACTTCAGTCTGGGAAATCCTTTTCTTGTTTTTAGTTGAGACTCTTGCTGCAGAAGTGGTAGTGGGTTTTCTCTTTTGCTGCTCCTTTATGGCTGTGAAAACCACCATCAGCTATACCACATATCATATGATGCTTCAGCACAGATCAATAACCAAATCTGGTCTAGATGTATTATATTATATTTCTCTATTTGAGCTGTTCCAGTTCTGCAGGAAGAACAACATATTCTCTCCTGAAGTTAGCAGACAAATCTGTGAATGCTTGGAACAAAGGAAGACATTGAGGTGCTGGAGCGTGTCCAGGGAAGGGCAACCAAGTCCGTGAAGGATCTGGAGAGTAAGTCATATGAGTAGTGGCTGAGGGAGCTGGGAAAAAGAAAGAACCTGCTGGAAAGGAGTCTTGGGGAGACCTTACCACTCTCTACAACCACCTGAAAGGAGATTGTAGCAAGGCGGGGGTTGGTGTCTTCTCCCGGTCACCTAGTGACAAGACAAGAAGATGTGGCCTCAAGCTGCAGTAGGGAAGGTTCAGGTTGGACATTAGGAAGAATTTCTTCATGGAAAGGTTGTTAAGCATTGGAAAGGGCTGATTAGGGAAGGGGTGAAGTCACCATCGTTGGAAATGTTTGAGAAACCCCTGGATATAGCCCTCAGTGCTGTGGTTTAGTTGGCATGGTCGTGCTTGCTCAAGGGTTGTACTCAATGGTCTTGGAAGTCTTTTCCTACCTTGGTGATTCTGTGATTCTGTAATTCTGCTGATTGAGGCCCCAGCTCTGCAAGACACCCCATTCACACCAATACTTGCAGTGACAGTGCCATTTTACAGATTGTCTTATATCCGATTTTCGGCTGTTTGGATGGCCTGGAAAGGCCCGGGGTGGCCTTGGGGAAGCCCGCATTTCAAAGGACGAGAAGAGGCTTCAGTTCTTTTCTCGGTCTCGGTGTTTATTAGTTGTTTATCTAAAAGATTTTCTCTCGGCCCGACAGAGGTCTGCTCAGCAGCCAGCCATGAGCACACTCCCCTCCCCTCTGGGCAGTCACCTATCTTTATACCTAAAGTTGCGTATACAATATTTATCATTTTTCCTCAATACCTTTCACTCTTATTGCTCGGTGCACTTTTAGTAATGACTAATCCCAAAGTGCTACCATCACCACAGAAGATGGAGGAGAAGAAGAAGAAGAAGAAGAACAGGACACGCCCCAATTCCTCCATCTTACTTCTCTAAACTCCCTTGTACAGAAGTCTTAAACCCTGTGTTTCACCCTCTAATTAACTAATCCCTTCACCATTCACTCTGGTGAAATCCTCCTATCCTCATACAGGTGTTGTCTCCTGTGTAGGATCAAAGTCCAGCCACCAGACACTTCTGGCAACATTCCAGGACTCCCGAGCCCCCCAAGGGTGGTCTCGGTGACTCGGCACCTCAATCTTGAGGTGCTGAGATCCCACAGTCTTATATTGGCTATTTAGATATAATATAATAGAAGCCAAATAATGACCAATAACATAGTTATTAAAATGACAATATTTTCTTTATTAACCATAAAAAGGTATGTGTTGTAATTTGCAGGAGAGGCTGGTCCTTGAGAGTGTGAATGTAATGTGATAACCACATGAGATGTTAGTTTTTAGGCATCATAACAGCAAAAGTATATACATATATATCTAAATGTATAAGTTGAACTTATGCACATTTGACTTAGATACTCTTTTTAAACTGTTAATAAATAATAATTTTAAACATTCTGTGAATATCACACAAGAAACCAAGACTTACAAACGTGCTAGTTAGAACTATGAGGTTAAAATTTTTAATGTCAGTTTTCAGCACTTGGTTTCTTCAATCATCTTTCTGTTTTTGTACTCAGCTACTTTCTGCTATATTTCAGATAAACTTAAGCCCATATTTTGGCAATTCTATTCCTTTGAGTCATCCATTTTCTATACTCTTGCCATTCAAGCAGAGATCACATAGACCTTAAAGAAATAAAGAAAATTAATACTTGATACCACCTTTTTCCTTTTGTAAGAAAGAATTTCCTGCTATAGTTAAGAAGTAAAACTTTCATTTCCATTCATATATACAGTTCATCATGTTCATTTTAGGCTACAAAATTAAATTAAAATATAATATCAATACTGAGCATATGATACATCACAATTTAGTTGGCATGTATTTGCCCACCCAGTGATATTTCAAAGTTTAAAGGAAGGTGAAGTCTGAATCCCTTTCTATTCCCAGTTCTATACCTTTTTCAATTTAAAATATGTGAGTAGCCCACTGAAGTTCATGAGGCTATCTGTGTTAAGGAAATATTTAAACATTAGTAGAACAAGGCTCCCAGCATGGCAACATGTAATACTGGAAACTCTTTGGCTGGATTGCAGAGGTCACTATAGGTCATTATAGGTATCCAGACATAACTATAATGTCTGGATCTGCTCTTTCTTTGTAAATTCTTGAAAAATCAAAACTGAGTGTAGCACTTTCCTTCTATGCCTAGTAAATCTAGTACTAAGATATGGAAATAACTTACAGAAATTAATGTTTTAATTCTATATTTTCCAGATTTTTTAAAGTATCTTTTTAAATATGAGAGTTTATGAAGTTAAGGAAGTTAATTTTAAGTAATCATTTAAAAATAATTAAACACAGACACAGATGATTTTGTATGTTCTTTTAGCAGAATTAACACCTATGGATGTTCATTGCCATTACTGTACATTGAAAGCATAACTACACTGGGTTTTATATGGCCCTTGTGAAGTTTGTGGACAGGAAACCCTAACAAAAAATTATGATAAGTCACTGAAAAGCTCATTTCAAAAGTGTAAGTATTTGTTTGGCAAATGACTCTTTTTAGAGCCTGAGGCTAGGGCAGGGGCAGGAAGTAAAGGTTACAAGGTGGATTATAAGTGTGTGCACAGTTCATAATGAAGGTTTGTGGACTGTGAGCTTTTTAGATCAATCCTTCAAATAGCTGCCTTTTGAGTTACCCTCAACAATTATAAGGGGGAAAACCTGTAAGGAAGTTACTTGGGGAAATGAAAGAATCTAACATATATTTTTAACAGGAGAGTATAATTTCTGATAGCTGCCTTTATAGCTGACTTGGTTTCTTTAGTCAATTTGCATTTAAGAGATGATTAAAATAACCTTATAATTTGCTGCATTCATCCTGCTACAACTTATGAAAAAGGAAAGAAAATAGTTATGCATAATTACTGAGAGTGTTTGTAAAAGAATAATATTCTGCATTCGTAGCATTTACCTGCCTTTATAAAGGCCACCCATTTGCATGCATCAAAAATAAGACTTTTTATAAAAAAGAAGTTGCCTTTATTTGATTTAAAAGATCTTAATTGGTTATTTTTAAACAAGCAAGGTAACTGGTACAAGGAGTGCATTGCAAGCAGTTTTTCAGAGCATATGACAATGTTCTGTATTAATAAGCATTGTGGGTATAACACATCACTTATGCCAGTCCAGTTATAATGATATTTTAGGTAGGCAAATTACAGCATTACAGCTCAGCAGCAAAAGGCCTAGTGTAAAACTTCCTTACACAACATATGCTAAATTCTTAGATGCACATTTGCCATTGAGGAAGGGGCCAGCTCACAGCCTATACATCATTTACATGATGCATGACAGTCTACGTTACCTATTATGCAGGAGAATACTACAGTGGAAATATCAAGATGTGTTTTTAATCTTACACGTCACAGAGATCACTGCTATTTTTCAGTTGATTGATGCTCACTAAGCAGCCCAACCACATCAACTACAAACACATCCTATCCCAAGTGAATGTGTACTAGCAATTTTAAGGAAAAATAGTCCATTTTTCATTTTCCACACCAGGGTTAGTCCTTGGTTTCTAAGATGTATACAGTGCTGTTCCTCTAATTAACTGTTTTAAAGACCAGTTCTGTAAACTTTTACATGGAGGATTTATTTCATGCATCCATGAGGTGATCCTAAGAAATATTTCTCATGCTTACAAGCCAAGGAAAGGCTAAGATGCCTGAGATTAGGCTCAGGCATAAATGCCTTAATCCAGTCACAAACCCCAACACGTTTCCCCTAGATTTTCTTTGCCTGGAAATGTACCAAGTCCCATGGAGCCTCCCTGTTGAGCTGCCCATTCCATGCATGCTTGATACCACGCTGCTTGTGTGCGTGTCTGCTGTGAGCAGCCAGGCAAGGCACCTGAAACTCTACCTTCAAGGTAGCAAGCAGTGTGTGGTGGGGCATCTGGTTACATTTAGTGATTTACTGAAAGAAAACAGTCTACTTGTAATCGAAGAATCTAGTAAGGCGCCTAATACTCCATCTCTGTTTCTGAAAAATAAGAAGGTATTCTCTTATTTACTTACTTTAATGCTGTAGTTATACTTGTTAAAAGAGTGAATAAGCTAGCTAAAATATACAGATTTTCTTTCATAAGATCAAGTTTCACATAAAATTACTCTAGCTTTACTTTTGTGGTTATCCATACGTTATTAAAACATTCTTTTCCTTTGGCATTTCTTCTGTGGGGAAGAGGTTGGAACAAGAGTTTCAGGTTCCAGAATAAATGGAGGATGGTTATTCTGGTCTGAACAAGCAAAACTGTGGTTGCTGTAGTCAGGACTGCAAACCAGATTTGCTTTAAAAAGTATCATATGTGAAATCCTACATGGCACAGAAGAAAGAAAATGTTCAAATTGAGATGCTGCACTATTGCAGAAATACTACACTCAAATCCTGGCTCTGCTCTTTCTTTCAATACCCTGGAAGTCAGTTGCTTTTTCTCTAGCACAGTTTTCCAACTCGAAGTAGAGATATTAATATTTAATTTTTTCCTCCATTTGTCTTCCTTGCTTATTCAAATTGAAAGCTTGTCTGAACAGGGACTGAAAATCTCTTGGTATGTACACATCATGCAATAAAGAAGAAACCTGATCTTGGTTTGGTCTCTCAGGCTACCATATGAAGGAATGTATATATATTTCTATATATATTAAGGTAAGTTGTATGATATTTAAAAAAAATTACTTTTTCCAATGAAAAATTATTGTCTCACTTTTTTTTTTTTTTTCATAAAGATTTCTAATGAATGTCAAATGTTGAAATGTCACATGAGAGCAGTCCAGTCTGTGGCCAGAGGGGGAGAAAATTGTCAGCTGGCCAATAAGAGCGGTTTTCTGGATATTTTGTGCAAATGGAACATCACAAAGATATGGAGCAGCAATAATTTTATCAGAATGCAAAACTGAATGAATTTGGCAGTTCTTTACAAAGGAGTTTTTAGCACAGATGCTAACACAAGAATAAAGTATTGTACTACTGGCTGCTTATAATTTCTAAGGAGAATTCTCTTCCCCTGTTTATTTTGAAGTAAGAAATATTAATTGTATGCTTGAATTTTTTCCTTTTCTAGTAATTCCATTTCCTGAAGAGTTTGAGGCTCTGAGAATGGTGAGATAAATTGTCATACCTGTGTTCACTTTCAAAGGATTCCTTGAACTCAAATCTCCTCAGGTTTGGCAATTTCGTGACTGAAAACCACTATACCAAACATCATAAAACATAGTCAAAAGCTTTCAATTCACTTGAAGTTGGTCAGGTTTAATTTGAAGAAAATTACTCTTCAAAAATTATTCTTTACTACTTAAAATAAGAACTACGGGAGAAAAATTCAGCCATGGATTTTCTTACTTTCAATACCAGAAACTGGAGTCAACAAGGTTTGCCTTACTTCTCTAATTCCTATGCTTCTGCTTTCCAATATTAAGACTGCACAAGCTGTGCTATTGATTAGGTCTATATTATTTTTATGTGATTCCAACACTATTCCATCAACGCTATTCCTGCTGTTTGTTTTATCTCCAAGTAAATATATGCTCTTTTACTATGCAAAGAGATGTGGGGGTTTTTTCATCTGCAGAGAGTATGAAAAGGTAAGAAACACTTGCCAGATTAATTTTTTTTTTTTTGTGACTAAACAGAAAGGCATAAAAGTAACTATATGTAAAATGTAATGTATTGACTCTTTTAGCTACCACTCCTCTGTTTTTCTCCCAGATTGTTATTCTTTTAAAATGCAAAATCTCAGTGTTCTTTGAACACTGGCAGTAGTGTTCTATCTTGTACAGTTGGGGATTTTAGGTTACAGAATATTATTCCATCTGAAACTACAGGTTTTGACCTTTAATCCTAAATGTCAGATTTCAATAGCTTTATGGAGTTCAGTAATCCACAAAGTATATTTGTTCCATACAAACAGTCTCAGTGTATCCCATAATTGGTTGATAAAAAATGTAAAAAGATTGAGATGTAGCTAGTTTGGATTACTTATGATATTTATATTTATGGTGCATTGACCCTGGCTGGATGCCAGGTGCCCACCAAAACTGCTCTATCCCTCATCACCTCAAGCAGACAAGGGAAAGAAGATATAACAAAAGGCTCATGGGTTGTGGAAAGAACAGGGAGAGATCACTCATCATTTACTGTCACAGGCAAAACAGCCTCAACTTGAAGAAATAAGTTTAATTTATTAGATATCAAATCAGAGTAGGAAAACAAGAAAAAAGCCCAAATCTTAAAACACTTTCCCACCATCCCTCCCTTATCTGCTGTCATGATTTTACTCATGCTTTTCATTACCTCCTTCCCTGCAGGGGCTGAGGGGAACAGGGAATGGGGGCTCCAGTGAGTTCATCATGCGCTTGTCTGCCACTCCTTCCTCCTCTGGGGGAGGATTCCTCATGCTCTTCCCCTGCTCTAATGTGGGCCCTCCCATGGGGGACAGTCCTTCTCCAGTGTGTGCTCTTCGTGGGTGTCAAGTCCTGCCAGTGAACCTGCTCTAGCGTGGACTTCCCATGGAATCACAGCCTCCTCTGGTTGTCTGCCTGCTCCAGTACAGGATCCTCCATGGGCTGCAGGTACATCTCTGCATCCCTGTGATCCTCCATGGGCTGCAGGTGGATCTCTGCATCCCTGTGATCCTCCATGGGCTGCAGGGACACAGCTGCCTCACCATGATCTGCACCATGGGCTACAGGGGAATCTCACCTCTGGTGTCTGGAGCTCCTCCTCCCCCTTCTTCTGCACTGACCTTGGTGTCTGCAGAGTTGTTGCTTTCACATATTCTCATCTCTTATCTCCCTCTGGCTGCAAATAAACAGGTTTTTGCTCCCATTTTTACCTCTGGTATCCCTGAGGTGCTGTCACCATCAGGGATGGATTTGGCCTTGGCTGGCAGTGGCTCTGTCCTGGAGCTGGGTGGCATTGGCTCTCTAGGACATGGGGAAAGCTTTTAGCAGAGTGTCATAGAAACCACCCCTGCAGCCTCCTGCTACCAAAATCTGGCCACACAAACTCAATGCAGTGCTTCAAACAAAAATGTAAGTTTCCTTACATTTTGTTTGGAAACTGATACTTTGTTCTTCCAAATAAATAATTCAGAAAATGTACTACATTTTGTAACTCAGGAATGAAAGTCAATACTATTCATAGTGCTGTTGACATGCCTTCTAGTAATTTATGGAATAATTATGACCATATTTGGGATATATCTGTTCTCTACATTTTGATTTGTCCTCCTCCAATACATCTTGACAATGTTATTGTAATTCATGTGTATTGTACAAACTGAATAAAGACAGGCAATTCGTTCCAGACAAATACATTAAAAATGTAAACCATCTGTTTGGAGCTCACTTTCTCCATGAGACCTTTACATTTATTTGGTATATAAAAGAATTCTGCATTTTTACCCTTTGTTGTTAGTGCACAAGACCACAAATGATAATTTGTACTGAATCATTATTTAAATCTGTTTAAGCCTGTGAAGAATTCAGATGTTACATGCATGAAGTGCTTTATTTTAGGAAGTGAGTAACAGGCAGCATTGTACATATAAGGAAATAAATCTTCAATAGCTTAGCCAAATTTTCTACAAACATCTGGTCTTACCTATCATAGTTTTCTCTGATTTCAACTTTCTTAATTAAAAAACCTACACAAAGATATGAAGTTGTTTCTCCTTTAGTGTTGATAATTCTCCTTATGATTGCATTTTGCAAGTGTTTTAATCTTTAGAAAGTGTCAGTGATGTTGAAAGAGACAAAATATTTCAAAGAACAACACAGACAACTTTCAACTGACGTTAGTGAAAATTTAAAAATGAGGCATTGGACTCAAGAGAAGAAAATCAGTAGGAATGTTGCCATTGACTTCATGAGATCAGGAATTTTCCAGCCCCCATTATATTACCTGGGAATGTTGATTTTACAGATTTTATTGAAATTCAAGTTTCCATAATACATAGCTCATAGGCATCATTCCATAAGCCTTAGAATTTCCAATATTAACAAGTAAAAAGCACAACTAATAGTTGTCAGTACCTATAATATTCTAAAAACCTACATTTTGTGTTGTGTTTCATTAGCATCTAAAAGCAGACTTCCAACAGCAGGGACTATTCACGTAATGAAAACTGCTAGATCTAGACTAGCAGATTTGTCGTGTTGACTGAACAGAGTAACTGAAAATATGACTAAAATATCACTGTTGATTTTATTGAGTGATCAACTTAATTAACAAACTCTCTTTTGTTTAAATTTACTATTTTCTTTAGGAGACCATCAATAATTTATTTAAACAAATTCCTCATGAAAATTAAGTATTAATTATTAAGTTACTGTTTCATAATGGTACCATAAAAATGCAGATCATTTGCAGATAAAGATTGGCATTTTTAATTTTTTTGTGCACTACTCATTTTCTTTCATCATGTGTGAATACTGGATTACCTTCAGTTATTAACAAGAGTATTCCAATAATATGAGAATATTTTAAAACCTTGACTATTGTTAAAATGTATCTTGTCACAGCTACCTGGTTATTTACAGAATTAAGAGAAAAATCAGTGCCTGATTGTTGATTAAAGCCTCAGCTCAGATAAAACATGTGTAAAAGAATGAGAGATTACTGTCATAGTTACATACCATTTGACAAATAAAACTCTTACTAAATTTGGCAGGGTAGGGATATGTGTTAGGAATTGTTTCTATTTCTTTTTGTCTCTGGCTAGAACTTTTTCTTGTGCAAAACCATAGAAGATGCTTTCTGATTTGGGACATTGATCGTTATTTAAATGTAACAGAAATATAGGCAGTACAGAAATATATCTGCACTTCATGCATCCAATATAGAAATACATAAATTTCCTGTACCAGAGAATATTTTAGATTACTTCCATATATATAATAGCTCTAAAAATTAGCAGGGACAGTGTTATTAACAGCAGCCTTTTTAAGAAACAAATTGAAGAACAAATATCACTAGTAAATTACAAGACCTACAAATGAAGATGTGATAGGTAATGCATTTCTTTCTGAATGCTCATGTAACCAGTAGAGTATTACTTTCTGTAGATATTGCTTTTGTAGACGGTGACAAAAGCAGAAGAGCTGTTCAGAGAAATGAAAAGATAAATTTGGAATGGAATATTTTGGGGACTTAATATCACTTTGGCATTGAAGCAAAGGACGTCTACATCATCAACAGAATATAACTGACTTTATCAAAGGAAAAGGATTCAATTTGACTTGCATTTTTAAATGCCATTTTGCTGGAAATATGAACACTGCATTTGTAGATTCTGATTTAGAGTGACACACTCTCCCCCTCCTTTACCCTCCCCAATTTACATTTTATTTGAAATGAAAATTTCAGATTACAGCTACATTTAGTTTCCCTTTTTATTTCAGATAGCTCCTTCAACAGCCAAGCACCTCTTCCCAAGACTCTGCTATGCTTTCTGTAGACTGAAGCTTCAGGAAGCTTCTGAGTTCTCACTTGTGCTTCAACTAAGTAGTTAAAAATCCAGATAATAAAGTAGTGCATCTTAATGGAATTAAACTTGTAGGTAGAGCACTAGAGAACTTCTGGAAAAAAAAATATTTCCACTGTCTAAGTCCAAGTAATATTAGCACTTTCTGAAAACTCCTAGTCTTTGTCAGATAATTCTATTTTGCTCAATCTATGACACCTTTTAAATAATCTGTATCTGCTGCAGTATTTTTTAAATGAAAGGGCTTCAGAGGATCTTGCAATGGAATCCAGAAAAGGAATTCTCTTTGAAACATGGGGAAACTACAGCAGTGGTATGTTCAAACTACTGAGGCCATTGTAATTACTATAAAGCAATTAAATGTTTCTGTAACAACTAATGAGCTCTCACTTGACAAGTTCACGTGGCTTTCTTTTCACCTTTGAAATAAACATATGTTTTTCTTACTTCTGAAAGTATCTAACATGTTTTACAAGTATTTAAAGTGAGATAGCTTGTTAATAGTTTGTATACTTGGACATACCAATATGAGTAAGGGATCCATTTTTTACTTTCTCTTTTAGTCTTTTATTACATGTACTTCTAGACAATTTAGATGGTGACCATTCATGACCATAAAAGGAAAATTCTTCTGCTATTTGTTCACAATGTAACAAAACCTTTTAGAATGCTTTCTCAAAATCCATTGCATATATAATCTTCAGTTTTGTGCTCTCACTAGATAATGTACCGTGAAAATAGAAATGATTCGCAAAACATGATTTTATTATTCAGTAATATCTGTGAAGATAATGATGTGAAATAAGAATGACACTTTCTCCAAGTAAAACAAACATGAACAGATAACATGCATTTTAGACTTATCGGAAATGTTCAGTGGATTAAAAATTTATTACATTCATTGTAAATTTTCAAAATTCAGAAAAATGTCTCATTATTGGATCCCTTAAAACATTTTCTATGAGGGAGATTTTAATAATAATTCAAACTCAAAAATGTAATTACAGGTCTAAGAGCATCACTACTGTGAGTATCTGGACTATTGTCAGTACATGTAATTTAATTATTTACATTATCTAGGCAGCATGCTGATAGTTATAAAAGACAATTGCTCTCTCAAAATTCACCAATGGTGTAAGTTTAATATGCTTTATTCTTGAAAGCTAATCAAAGCTACAAAATTTTGAGACCTAAGAGCTTCTGTGACACAACTTTTGAATGACAGTTCTGACAGGGGAGAGGCATATTTGAGTGTATCAGTTGCAGTCCAAAAAACTGAATAATGTTATGACAACAATTATTCTTTTTACCTATCCTAAAGTGTTTTCCTTAAGCTACATTTAAGCTATATTATTAAAAGTGAAAAATATTATAATTTGCCATATGTAAGAGATAAGATTAAAATTATTGGCAAGACTTCAGCTTCTAGACAGCTTCCAAGTGAATAAATACTTTTTGTTGCCAGGAGCACAATTTGGGAGGCATTTATATTTGCTGTTTATCTCATTGTGAAGTGTATTGTAAATTTTACTTTAAAAAGTGGAAAAGCCTCTCAAATTTACACCATTGCCTTCTGCTGCTGCTGTTATTATTATATAGTGTATAAATATTGTCATGGTTTAACCCCTGCTGGGAACTAAGTGCCACGCAGCCACTTGCTGTGTATAATTATGGTAATCTAAGATATATTCAGGAGCCTCTCCTGGCTCAGTATTATCTTACAGGAGTGCTTAGTTAAGGAAGGGATCCTAGGGGGGGTGGGGGAAGAAGGGAAGCAGTACATTTATTTGTTCTTCTGCATTTATTGTAATGAGGTCCTCTAGGTTAAAAAATTTTTTTACAGGATATGCATTATTTTTGTGTTTGGTGGTTTGTGTAAGTTAATTCACATATTAGTATCAACAAAAGCCTGTGGAACATTTGTCTTTGTCCAGGGTGGGCTTTGTATTCCTTTTCAGGTAAAGATTAATGATCTACGTTGTTGCAAAGTAAGAATTTAAAATAGAAAAGTAATGACACTGAATCAATGCAACAGGTAGTGGTTTCCCTAATGGGCAATTCCTAGTTAGGAATGCTGACATTCATGTATTAATGTACATGGTCTGGATTATGTAGAAACACAGATCCATATTTTATGATTTCTTATACGTAGATGTATTTCTTCGGAAGAAATGCTCAGTTGGTTTCAATCAATGTTTTGTTTTTCCTTGTTTTTCAAAAATTGATTCTTATGTCATTCTTAAGTCTTTGGTTCAGAATTTTCCAATTCATTATTTACTTTTAAGTGAATATAAAGTCAAACATACTTTTACAAACAGTATTATATCCTTCGACACAGTGATACATTTTCATATCTATTATTAATGCCTTGGTTGCTATCCTCCTTTAAATTGCTTCCTGTGTATTGTGCCTATAAGCCTGTGTTTTGTGTGCATTATCTTCACATCCTTCACCTTGTTTTCCTGCTCAGATCTGAGTGGGGAATTTTTCTTTTTAAATTCATGGCAGCAGCTTCTAAGTTATAAACAGCTCTGTCACAAAAATCTGCGTCTGTCACCTCATAGTGGTCGGAAGACAATGTCTGTCTCCCTGTACCATGTATTTTGATACTAGATATGATCTTTATCAGCTATTCAGTGCAAACCGACTTGACTCAAGTGAGAAACTCCATTGCTTTAGTGATGGTTTCCTTTAGACTTGCAGGAATTACCTAGAAAGAGATATATAGGTATCACTAGAATCCCTGCTACAGTTAGAGAATGGAATAGAAACAGCATTCATATATGTAGGCAAGCAAACCCTGGAAAAAAGTACGTGATGGTCACAAAACTTGCATTTTAACACACAACACATTGCAGTTTTGTGACAGGCCATGATAAAAATCATATACAGGGATATTAGTTTAGGCAGCCAGGACACCATTTTAAAGCATAATATTTGGCTTTCCAGCATTGTCATAGCTGCAGAGTGTTCTAAAGAGAGTTGCATGAATAATTGAATATTTGCCTTCTCAGCCAAAGTGAAAAATGTATGTGGTGGGAATGAGTCATAAAGAACCAAATTTGTGGCTTTTTACACTAGGAGAAAAAAAATCATGCTAAATTAAACATATTGTTTGTACAGTAACATAACTTTTTTTTTCCTGGCAGTTGAAAGAAAAGAAAAGCTTATAGACATCCACGTAAAGCTGTCTGCTCCCATTCAGTAACCCAGTAATGAAGCAGCCAACCCAGGTGCAAGAAACCAATACCTACTCATTCTCTGACTTATGTGTGCAATTCCTTGAAGGATTAAAACTATGTCTCATCAAATTTACCTCAAATACTTCAGCATTTCACAGAGAATCACAGAACAGCTGAGGTTGGAAGGGACCTCTGGAGGTCATTTGTTCCTACTCCCTGCTCAATGCAGGGGCTATTATATACCAAATACCGCATTTTTGACACCATAATAAAAAACAAGTGAGGTCTCTAACTTGCCAGGAAATCTTCTCCCTCCAGTTTTCATATGAAGCTCTTATCCACTGCTAGAATACTGACCTGAAGATTGAACTGATCTGACTAGTTTTTTTCAGTTATGAATGCAATCTGAATAATTGTATCACACCATTATAAAATTTGCAAATACATTTCACTGAATACTCTGTAAGATTCAATAAAAAAACCTTTCAACAACATCCCTATTTCATGATTTTCCATGAACTCTTATAAAACAGTCTCACTGCTTAGTCTTCTCTCCAATAATGCAGCTTCTTTGGGGCTATTCAAATTTTGCCCTGAAATGTAATTGCAAAAACTGGGGATGAGGCAGTAGTACATCCTGCAGTACATTTCATTTTCTCCCATCCAATATATTACATGACAAGCTCTAAATGTGATAGAGGAAGAACTTAAAATTTCCTCCATCGCCCTAGGAGTTTCTCAAAGTTGCAGAATGGGAAACTCATCATGCTAAATACAATTAATTTTACACTACTTGATTAGTAGAAAGCAGATGTTATGAAGTGAATCTGGGACACACATTCTATTTTCCCACTTTAGACAATACTGGATTATTAAAATATTGCATAAAGGCTGAAAACATAAAAACCCTTTAAAAGGAAACCTCAGCATATGGTTATGTTCTGGAAATGTACCTAATGAAAATTCTGCACAGCTAAACAGATAAATTTTCTCCTTGAGTCTGCTGAAACCCTTCTAGTACATTTAATGAGCAATTGAGGCAGGGTCTCAACTTTATGTGTTTCACCTAGCATTGCAGGGTTAGTAGCACTTTCTTGCAACCAGAATTTGTGTTAAGTTGTTTATTGTTTTAGGCCATGCAAAATTTCTGTTAAGTCAGTTATGCTCCCATATACGTAATTAAAGCCAAAACTTGGACATCTAATAAGTTATTTGTGCTGAAGTATGAAAAGGAGGAAAAAAAGGAAGATAATAAAATCTGCATTATTTTACCAACACTCTGATCCATGGCAATTTGAGACTGGGCAATTCCGTTCCATTTCTTGAGGTGCAGACCAGAGAGGTGGCACAGGAGAAGTATAAACTCAGGTGTTGAAATTTTGAATTGTAGATGATTTTAGGCACCTCATTCTAAGTGAAAGCACTGAGTTGAGATCCTAGTTAGCAGCTAGGTGTAGAAATATTGCTATGGATCCTGGCCTGGTGCTTCTTCTGATGTGGCTTAACATCCCTCCAATACTTGGTCTTTCCTCTCCTTCATTATTCAAGAAGATACAAGTTTGCTCATGTAATTTTTTTTTGTCATTTCTCACTTGTGTTGCAGAAGGGAAGATTAAAGAAGCAAATCCTGAATTTCAATATCACAAATCAGCATTCAGTCCTACGAGCTCAGCTTCTTGCAGCTTTTGTTTGCAGTGTATGCTTTGTGTGCAGGCTGGGAAAAAAGGCACAATTGGTCCCACATTTTCAGATTTTCCTGTTCCGCAACACACACTGTACAGACCATCTGCACTTCCTTTATGGACTGATCTAGCATATATTTTATTGTCAATAACAAAAAAAGCAGGTTCAGAAGAGTCCTACCGAGAGGTAAATAATCTATATTTTAGCATATGGTAGGCTTTTGTAATATTCTGTATTGTGTCATTTTACATTCTCTGGACTGTGAGATGAATCTGCAAAAAATTCACAAAACAGCAACATCTAGCAGATGTTCAGGATTTCATAGTTCTGCTAAAGTCTTAGTTGTTCTTTAATGAGGGTGAAAGGTTACAAGAAAGGTCCAAAGAGACATTCACTGGAAGTACTTAGCTGGTAATGTGCTAGCTAGGAGCTGAGGATATACATGGGTTTTAAAAATCTTTTATATGCTTATAAATCCACAATTGCAAAATTTTAAAATGCTCCTTAATATAGCTCTATGTGAATAAAATATTATGTGTTCAGTCCTAGTTCTTTTCAGCAACCTTTTAAACATAACTTGTTGTGTTTAACTGCAAGAATAATCTTAATGCTATTCTAAGGAAAAAAAAAGGCACCAGATAATGCTTTTTATGAGATTAATGAATTATGCAGCTAACTACAAAGGCACTCAAATTCTGGATAAATCTAGTTTTTACTAACACCATCTAAAATTTCAATAGTATCAGTTAGCTGGCAGCTATCTAAATGATTTTTTTTTCTGAATTTGTTTGAGAAATCTAAAACTAAGGATGGCCACAGGACTATTATGATAGCGATCAGAGGATTAGACAACATGTTCTTTGTTTCACAATGGTTACCAAGATCAATAACTCCTCCACTAGATCAAACACAGTAATGATGTAACTAGTCATATATTTGTGACTCAAAAGAGTGACTTTTATTGCTTCAAGAGTAGTTTCTTTTTTCCTTGGAAAAGAACAGAAGAAAGCAAAAACTGTATTGCAAAATAAGAAGTGATTAATCAAAATATAAGAAATATGTGCAACAGCTTGGGGATCTGAAGTCCTGAATTTAGCCTGGAAAAGTAAAAATGCAGTATCTTTCACTTTTACATATCTTCTTTCTTCAGTCTTGGCAAAGGTAAAAATTCTGATTTCAAAACCTATAAAATATCAGAACACGGTATTCATTCTCCTGGTAACTGCTGTCCCACAGTTTTATTGGGTACCAAAGATTTTTTTGTTGTTCTCTATAAAAGGCTTTATTTTGAGGTATTTACCACAATGCAACATTCTTGGAGACGTAAGTGTGGTTTTAACTGCTTTTCAAGTTGCCTCTCTATCTACCAGGAGGAGCTGGCATTGGAAGCACCATTGTTCGAACTGGCTTTGAAGATGGTGTCTGTTTTACAGGCTCCTTTGTTCAGTGATTCTTGCTGCAAATGTTGAACCTACAGCACAGTACAAGGGATTGGTGGTGGCACTGGCCCATTCCCCTGATGGAGCCTGTCAGAAGGATGAAGGAAGCTGATTCTTTCTTTCATTCTTTCCAGATGATGTAGTAACAGCTGTCACAATAGCACTTAGATTTGCTTTGTAGCATGATGTATATGTTTACTAAAAATAATTTTAGTTACACATCTATAATTTTTTAATCCTTTTGATGTGTAAATGGGCATGATAGTAGTAGTACACAGAAACTGGACAATATTCCTTGATGTTTGTGGACCATTTGTATCTGGTATTTCAGCAGTCACTCAGATGTTGCCAGGACAACAGAATGCAGATATAGTTAGTCTTCGTATTATATATATACACATATATATATATATGTAGAGAGAGAGAGATTTAGTAAACTGGAGACTTTAAAACTCACTGCTTTTATGTGATTACTTTAGAGGTACCACATCTTGTCTTCACCAAGATTTATACTGAGGAAGTAAAGTGAAGTTAAAGAATTCATCACCCCTCTTTCTTTTTTCTCATTCAGTACATACAGGATAAAGTCAAATATACTAGAATTCACATAAAGTCTTCAGAAAGTGATGATAAGGACACAGAATACATGAGAAAGTGATTTTTGGATTTTTGAGCTGTCCCCTAAATGTCTTGTTTTCTGGTAGAGTATAAGGTGTTGAAAGTGGAAGCAAAGGGCAGTCTAGGAGTAAATACAAATGAGGCACCTTCTGCATATTTCTTTAACTTAATTTTAATCTGTCATTAAAGTAAAGGAGAACTATGGAAAGCTGGGCATGTACTTCTCATGAGGGAACCAGATTTAATTAAGAGCCCTCCACGAGTCTTAGTCTCTTCTTAAATTTGTGTGAAAAGGCTTTTTACATCATGCAATAATTTCCAGGATGGTTTTTTTAATAATCAGGACTGGTAGAAACCATGGGAACTGCTCTGGAGCACGTTTTTTAGTAACTAATAATGTATATATGGAAGAATTAAAGAGGCAAAGATTGGCTTTATTCTCTAAAATATTAGTTCCCAGATTTTGCATGATGGAGTACTGTTTACCATTATAAACTTTCATTGCAAAATCAACGTCAGTAGCAAAGTTCTGACTGGAAACCTTAAAATCAAGGTGATTTCAGGGCATTAGCCACTGGAAGTTGGAAAGCATTGATCAGGCAGAAGAGGGACATGGAGCAGGTTGCGAGTTTCCTCAGATCTGAGGATGGTTTGGGTTGGAAGGGACCTTAAAAATCACCCAGTTCCAACCCCCCCTGCCATGGCCAGGGACATCTTCCACAAGACCAAGTTTCTCAGAGCCCCAAACAACCTGGACTTGATCACTGCCAGGGATGGGCTCATGGGTGCTGTGCTTGACTGAGTGCTCCATCAGGACATAGCCTGAGGAGAAATTCCTTCTTGTGTCTCTGTGTTGATTACATTGAGATGTACATTGAAAGTTGAGGGGTTGGTTTTGATCCCAAATGAAATGTGATCATTGGTCATGTTCTTTCAAACTGATTGGAAAACTATTTTTTGCTGAATGAGAGCCACTGTGCCACTATCAAGTACAAAATTGATACCTGGGTCTCCAAAGCCTGCTTCCCTACTGAGGGGCTCTCAAATTTTGTAAATGGCCTCATCTTTTCAGATTATATAGCTTTTGTGTGGTTTGAGTTTGCCTGACTCTAAGGTGTGGTATTAAGATGTAGATATGATAGTCAGCATCATATATATGCCTTATTTTAAAGAACTTTCAGATGGAGCTAAATGAAATGAGGACATGGTAGCAGTAACTGCATTCTAGGTGAGTGTTTCAGGTTTGATATTTTGCATAATAGGACAGGTAGGTCTGAAACTGTTGGTGTGAAGACAGAATGAGGGAAGGCATCCCCTTGTGAAGGGTGATGTTAAATTTTAGGCTATCTGTATGCATCTAAAAGAGCTTTGCACTGGCTTCACTGCCATCAAGAAAAGTAAAGACACTAAGGATTATTTCCAGTCTGTTCCTATGGATGAGAAATTAAAACTTTCTCTAACAAAAAATGGATATTTACATGAACTTTTAATTGTGTACATAGTGAACTATTATGTATTAGAGAAAAAATCTGTGATAAAAAAGAAATTTATATAGAGACTGAATCTAGCAAGACATCTCTCATATATTCTTTTTGCTGAAATATGTAGCAAAATTTCGTATATCGTGTCAAAAATTTATTTCCAGGTTAATTTTACTGGGTGTTTTTTTTAGCTTTGTTTGAAAATTAAACTTCAAATTGCTAAATGGTGGAGCAAAAACACCCAGTAAAGGTAATGATCACATTTCCTATAGAAAATTTTTTATGGTTTCGGATGTGTCACTTTGGACAATGGTGAGAAAGAATTTGCTTGAGTGAGCAGCAGCTCCAGTTATCTTGGGATATTACTGGATTTTTATCTGTAATTTCTTCTCTAGTATTTTTTTTCTGTATTTTTTTTCTTTCTTAATTTTCCTGTCATATACAGGTCTGTCTTAGAGCAGTAATTTTTAATGGTCATGAGCATGACAGGTACAAGAAGGTACTCTCAATGTAGCTATATCCAATTGTGTAAATTAATCATTCCTTTAATGTTGAATCCTTATAAAAATGGAGTCTGAGACTATATAATTTAAAAATATTTTTCTATTAAGTTTCTTTTTCAACAAGTCTTCTATATAACATCAAGACTTAACTAGCTGCTAAGATGTGAACAGTGCCACAAAACACGTCTTACTCCAACTGAATATGTTTATAGTTACTCAGCACTCGATATGGAATTTGCAAGATTTTCTCCTTAAGCTAGAGAACACACAGATGCAATTTCATGTTATTTGGTGGTGTGTTGTGTTCCCTTTTCTTATTTTAAATAGATTGCATGATCCTGCCAAATTTTCAACTCATTTTGTTTCTCTAATCTTTGCAAGTGAACTATTTATATAATATGCATAATGGCTAAAATTACTATTTAACTTCAAGCCCCTCTGAAACATAAAGTAATAAAAAACATACAGCTTAAAATCAAATAGGGATGGAGAAATCAAATAGGGATGGATCAGCATTTTAAAATGTTCTTTTCTCCTTTTTTTCTTTTTTTTTTCTTCGAAAGAACACTGAACCAGCAAAGCCATATCTTATGCATGGCACTGAAGAACAATGAAATAGTGCTGACTGCAAGCCCTTACTGCATAATTCTTTCCCAGTTTGGACACAGTCTTGGTGTAAGGGATCTGCAAGCATTCTGAAGGACAGGATCATTTTGAATATTAAATGATCTTGAGAAGTCAGAGAATAGGGTATAAATCAGGAAGAAAAAGCACTAAGTATTATCCGTAAGCAGTAATAATGGGTACAGAGGACAAGAAAATGCTAGATAAAGAATGAAAATGTCTCTAAGTTGACAAGCTAACCATGTCATGCTGTTGGGATAGAAACAAGAGCTTTATCAGGATATGAAACCAAAAGCATTACCCACTTTTCTTAGGTGAGGCATCAGCTGGAAGGCTGTGGCCTCCTAATGGTATATGTCCCTCTGGGCCAGCTGGGGAGAACTTGGAGAAATAGACCAGGAAAAAAGTTGGAAAGCAAAATCTCTGGGGTAGGAGGGTGTGTGTGCAAAAGCTTAGAAGAATTCAGTCTGTTTAGTGTAGAGAAGGAAAGCGATTTCAGTTCTCAAATCCCTAGGAAGTTGTTTACATGATGAATTCAATCTGTTATTTTCTGTGTCTATACAGATGTGACAAGGAGAGCATATTATCCATTAGAGTGGCTAACTAGTGACAAAGGTGGTTAAAAACCTTGGTTTAAGTTTGCCTGGACATCTGGTAGAAACTGTCAGTAAAAGATATTAAAACAGATTTTAAAACAGATTAAAACAGATCTGCATCTGCCAGAAGCGGTTAAGATTTAGTTGAAATTACCTTAGATCTTTCAATCCATTCAGGTATTATCTTGCAGTCTGTTTTAACATTCTTCTACACTTCTGTTATCACTAAAGAGAAAATAATTTTTCAACCTAGTTTGGCCCCTTTTGCTCTGTCATGGAATTCTGTAAATGCTTAATTAAGTAGCCAATTTCTTTTTTATTCTGACAGATGCTCTGACACTTTTACTTGAATTGTCCCATTCCAGTTTTGGCACACAGACTTTGTCAGTCTCTTCTTTATTTTCCCTTTATCTCTCATTTACTTCGTCATCTTTGTATTTACTCTGTGTAATGTTGTCTAGCTTTGCTTGAAAGCAGCTTTCATTCCTTGAATGCACTATTCCACCTGCTTTGCTTTACTATTGCCAGCACCCCCTGCTTTGTTCTCTCACTTTTTGGTCTTTTTTTTCTATGTTTTTCTTTTGTTTTTAGTATGTACGAGATCTGATCCTTTTCTCTTTTATGTGTATCTTTTTTACTGATGAAATAGTGAAGTTTAAGATCCTGAAATATAGTTTGATGGAAAGGTAATATGACAAATGGCAGCAGTAAAGAGTCCCGACTGGTCCCTTTACTGTAGGGACCCTCCAAGTAAAGAAAGAGTGGCGTTTTTGGATTTCTGAGAAAACAAAGTATATGGTATCACTCTATATGGTCTGCCAATGCCTGTACTTTGGTAGCTTTTGTCTCTTCCACCCAGATTTGACAGATGGCTAGGAGTCTCCAAGATGTCAAATTCTTTCAAGTTGCATGAAAATTGGCAGGCCCAAATTATTTCCTTATCTGAAAGGAAGAAGTTCGAACTTAGCCCTGTACATATTCTGTAGGGTGCAGTCAGCTGACTGATTGACACGTCGTGAACATCCAGCCAAAACAGCCCCATGCACATGCCCAGAAGGGAATGCCAGGGGAGGCTGGATTGGTCACACTCAGTGACACTGGGCTTCTGTGAGGAAATATTGCACTTGTATCTCTGGAAAACCAGCCTGCACTGATTCTAATGGTCATGGGGACATTATAAAATCTTTGTAGCATTTTTTCTCTATTACTTGCAACACCTGTGAGATATCTCATTAAAAACTATGATTATTTCAAATAATATGAATTTTCATTCGTCTGTCCATTTTTCTTGATTGATTTTTTTTTTTTTTTGAGAACCCAATGTATTCTTCAAACTTTTTGAAGATCAATTCCACAATTTCATAAAAATCTTGGCCCATTCATGCCAGGAAGAGTCTGAGGAGATAAGGTAAACTGAAAATTATATTGCTGGTCCTTCAAATTACAAGTATTACACTCAGTACTCAGTACTAAACAAATTCTTGGACTTCTACTTTGCATTTCTTTGTGGCAATGCATTGTATGATTGTAGGATTTCATTCAATGTATGAGATGGCTTAACAGACAAACTTCTGAGTTTCAAAGACTTAAAGTTTTCAAACAGGGATGATCTGTGCTGATGTTAACTATGATTTATTTGTCTCTGTTCTGTATTACCAGGTTTGTTTGTATTTCTGAAAATTAAAATGAAAGGTACTGATGATAATAAACTTGATAAGCATAAAGTAGCTCTGGAACAGCACAATCAATACTGAATTATTGAGCCAACAAAGCTAGAGAAGGGAAAGGATGAAAGAATTCTAGTTCTGAAGCGAAAACATGGAAATTCCCCTGACCTACTGTTTATTTGTCCCATGGAGTTATGGGATTGTTTAGGGGTGGGGATTTTATGAGACATTTAAGATTCATTCTGGGAGCTGATAAGGAAGTGGAAAGGAATTTGTAGATAACTCATAGGCTGGCTGAATTGAATTAATTTGTTCCTGCTGAATGCATGCTTTTTAATGCTGCTGAGAAAATTATGCTATTGTAAGACTGAGTGTCAGCATGCCTAGAGTGCTTTCTCCTTTTCTCCTATTTCTTGAAACTAAAGACACACATAAATTTATCCTTATTCGATGTGAACCTCATTGCAAACGATAAAAACAAAATAACTGTATCCCAGACTGTTGTGTGTGTTTATTTTTTGTAAAGTTTCTATAGCTCTTCCTGGATGTTTGACTAATAACATATTTATTATTCTATAATAATAATTTGAATTTAATGACTACAACAGTACTGGATTAATTATCAACATAAAAACATAACTTAAACAGTACTTAGCTAATGGTTTAATAGAATGCAAGAAAATATACTCTATAAAAGAAAAGCAAATGAGTGAATTAAACAAGAATATGTTGTGTTATGTCTATAAATACTTGATCTCATTTTTTGTTTCTTCATTACACTATTTTTAAAAAATGGAGTTAAGAAGTGTCTTCATTTCTAATGCTCAGAATAAGAGATGTGATTTGTATGAACATATGCAGCAATTATGCCAAAACTAAATTTCTTCACTTCTGTGGTTACTATGGTAACAAAAATTCACTGTATTTCATTTAGACATATACAATAGAATAGAAGATGGCAGATTTAAGATTTAATAATATTTTCAAAAATATGGTGTGACACTACATGATATTTTATTTATGTGTAAGGGCATAGGTCAAATAACTAACATGCGTAGTAGCATGAACATTGGTACTAACCATGTTTAAAACATTTTTGGGTGATTCTTGTGGTAGTGGTATCTTGGATGCTCATTTCATACAATTGCATCACATTTTTTTGCTTGAGCATGGAGTTTTCTCCTGCTACTGTCAGGTCTCTTTGACCTCACAAGAATGAGGAAGAGGACAGTGGTTCTCCTGTTTGGTTTCTGGTTTTGAAATGTATGAGGAGGGACACTGAAACAGAAGGGTAGGTAGCATCTTTAGTCAGAGATAATTATGTTTTATGTGAACTCAAGTCCCAGAATGTACTCTCAGTCTTAAGGTATTTATTTTCTCAGTACAGCTTGGTAGAAGTATAATATCTCTTTTCCAATTCATGACAGAATAGTGGAACACAAGAATATATAAAGAAGAGTGGGACATTCATGACTCTGTCACCAAATACCTGGATTTAGTCCCTTTATATATTATAAATTTCCTGTGTTCTTGATTTTCATTGTATGTCATTGTCTCCAGGTTGATTTGTTTAGAATTCAGAGTTGCACTAAGGTGTGTGGAAGAAGAATAGGTGTTAAGTTTATTGGAAGTGCAGGTTGTCTAGCTGGAAAGAACGACAATACTAGTGGAATACTCAGAAAAAATCAAATTTATTTTGATGCAGAACTATTTCAGGTATTTTCATGACAGCAGTGAGATGTTGGCTGTAATATTTTCAGTTTTGTGTATTGTTTAGAAGTTTGTGAGAGTATATTGTTTAATCTTAATTCCTTGCTTAAAGCTTAAAGTTGCTAGTAAGAGATTAGTTCTTGGGATCTTGTTCCTGCAAAAGGAATAAAGCACAATTTTTCCTTGTCCTTTGTTGATTTAATAGTAATTCTAATTGTTTTCTTACATTTGATGGTTTATCTTAGCCTATAAAATTTTTGCATAGAGGCTCTTTTTTCAGTGGGAGACCAGACTATTACCACAACAGATTTTAATACTTAAAATTGCTATTTAAAAACCACAAAATACTGTTTTGGAATATCTGTACCAATTGTAATTTGAGGCAAGAATTTCAGGTAGATTAACCCTCTTCTATGTATTCTGTAATAAACCTGGGCTGCATTTCAGTGTTTGAAAGGATTCACTGAATCACTTTAGGACAGGCAAAATTGTGCACTAAATTCTAGAAACCTAAAATCAAATGGTAAAATATGTTCACTTCCTGCATTTTCAGAAAGTGAGCATTTGGAGGTCAGGAAATGATAAACTGGAGATTGTTCATGGAATGTTAGCTCCTTTTAACTGTGATTAGTTTATCTCTTCTATTTAGGCTGGCTGAATTTTGTGGGAGGACAAAAAACTTGAACACAAATGGCATAGTCACAATGAAGGACGAATCAATGAGAACATTTTCAACAAATATTAAGGCATACTAATTGTTCTTATGAGGCAGACTATCTCAATTTTCATTTAGTTTACTTCATGGTGAACTAGACTTCTGGTGAAGGCGTAAGTATGGAAATTGATGGAGAAAAGATTCTTGTAGAATAAGCTTTTTACGCAGCATATTTATGAATATCCTAAGTCTCTGCTTCAGGAATGGCATGTATGGTTGAAGAATAGTAGTACTAGCTTTGTTAGGTGAATAGAAATAGAAAAATCTGGATGCTGTTCTCTTTCATTGGAAACATTTTTATCATAGATTTTGCTTTTAACAAACAATTTTAGTTTCTTATTCTTCTGTTTGAGATGTTGATATTGTAATTTATTTTAGCAGCTGAATTATTATTTCTGTTACATTGAAGAACCAGAAAATTAATTAAAATGTTGTATGTGTTTGCTCTAGTTATATCTATATTTAAGAGTACAGATGAGGTAAAAAGATTTAAAAAAATATATAAATGTCTGTATCTGATGAAAGATTCACAATTCCTTTTTTTCTTCTTCTTTACAGAGTTGCATGGAATTACTTAAAAGTTATACTGTAGTAAAATGATCAAAGTACTGGTTATATTCATTGGAGTGAAAATGTTGGAATTCTGTGCAGAATAAAAATTCCCTAAGGTCAGAGCCATATGCTACAAAATTATGAGTGCTAACTCACTGGATTTGTCTTTTTTTTTATGTGTAAGCCAATGTAATGAGTTTTTTTGTTTGTATTTTGATAGCTATAGCTGTGAATCAAAATAGTGTCATATTTATATTACACTATATAAGGCTAAGATTGTCAAGAGATATGAAGTGAGCTGTGTGTTGCCTAATTTTTTTTGCATTCCTCATGGAAATTATGTTTGGTGGATTTGTCCAATATCTTTTTTTCTCAGTGCATTGTTTTGCGCAGTGGAATCCATCAGTGTTGTGCAACTGATTGCTCATCAGGAAAGTGATTTTCTCACCTTTTTCTTAACACATGCTCATATATCAGGTAATATCTGTTCATACCTTGTCCTGGATGTATTTCTGGCTCTATTATGAGCAACAAATGGAAACTGTTATCTTAAGCTTTTCTTCTGGATTTCATCCTTTCATATATAGGATACTTCCCATTTTTCCTCCTTTCTCTAGAGCAATTCTGTCTGTCAATACCTTTTTTTTTCTTTTACTTACTAAGAATTTTAGATTCTTTTGTACTCTTTGTTGAGGCTGGTATGGTCCATCTGGTCTGACTGTCAGGATGAGCCTTTAGGAGACTCCAATTTCACTTTGCTGAGTCCAAGAAGCTGACATCCTGTCACAAATAGAGTTAAAAATTCCTGCTTAACAAATCAGTGCATTTCTTTGAACAGCACTGAATCCTGCTATTGAAAATAATTGATTCATAAAATTTAAAAAGCCACCAAACTCGAAACAAAGTTATTTATGTGCAAATTACATATGAGAGTGACTCATATAATTAATTTTCCATAATTCCTGGGGAGAGTTGTATAGTTGAAAATATGGTGACTTGAAGCTTTTTTATATATATTATAAAATTCTTTCAAAAATAACTTTTCCATAGCTTTAGTTTGGAAGGTATTTAAATTTCTTGGTATTGCCCAGAGCCTCCCAGTGAGTTAGCTTGTGATGGCAACAGAACAATAATGCTGTCTGCATTGCAGTGAGTGGGAGTGGGAGTAAGAGGTCAGACATGGACTCAGCATTTCTTCTGGCAAGCTTGGCAATCTGACATTCATTCCTCTAGCATTTCTTTGGAACAGGCTTGAGTTTGAGTTTGGTGGATCAATAAACTGAGGTGTGGAGAATGTGAAGTGCTTTTTTTTTGGGCTTGCTCTGACCATCTCATAGGCAACTATTTTCCATATCAGACAGCTTGGAATAAACATACCTTTTTTTTTTCATAGTATTACCTAAAAGCATACAAATTGCTAAAATCGATAATCTGGCTGATTTTTTCCTCCCAATATTTTGTGTTGATGAAGACTGCAATATAGATGTGGGGGTTTTTTTGCTTTTTTACTAGTAATTTTTTGTAGGTTGATAATTCAGTTGGAAACTATAATTTACTAGGAACTTCTAATATGCTAATTCTACCATCCAGAAGGTGCCTGCCTGGAAAGGTGATGAAGTGTTTTGGTAAATTACCTCAAATTGAGGTCCTTAGATTTAACTACCTAAGTTTTCAGCCAGTATTATTTTCTGAATTATGTAAATTATAAATAAATAATGTGGGGTTTTTTTTATTGTAGTAAATTTGAGTTATACATTTATATGCAAATAAGTTGATTTTTTTCTCTCTTACATGTCTCCTGTGCACTGAAATAACAATGTTTCAGTCTATAAGCTTAGGAGCCTCCCTTCCACTAGCAGTTTCATAGTTAAAATTCATCTCATAGGTTATCCATTTTGTTTCCACATTTTTACAGTTAGTATTTGTTACCACTGTTATAATAGGATCCCAAAAACATGTATAATTTAAAAAGCCAGGTCACATAGTTTGAAATTGGGTTTTCAATCTTATTTGCTTTTTAGCTGTAATTTCCTTACTTAAATGGGGTCCAGTTTATAATTTGTAATGACATCAACTGTTTAGTTGCTGCATTTCCCTTAGTACAAAAAATGAAAGTGGATTTGCTAACCTCTAAGAATATACCTGATACTTATCACTGATGTATTCCACTTTATATTTCCAGCTTGCTTTTATAAAGGGATTAGAAGACTTGCATGTAAAATTGCTTACATTTACCAAGGAAGACCAAAGCAGTAGAAGAACAATGTTTTCTATTTAAAACTTTTTAAAAATCTAGGGGTTTTTTAAGTGGCTATTTTGTTAGTTGCTCTAGTGATGCAAACAGAATCAATATAATTACATAACAGTAGAAGCAACTAAATTAAATTAATGCTGGTCTTAAAATCTGAACTTCTTTGCTGGGCAAAGTCTAAATAGGCTTTGCTAGGATTGTGCTGTGCAGGCATCCGGTGAAGGTTTCTGGGTCTAAAAACAGGCGGAGCAAGAGTCTAGAAAATGGGTTTTGTTATCCATTTTTGTGGGCTGCCTTTTTAAACAAAATAGTGCAAACCCTTTACTCCATTCCAGTACATCTGTTTATGATAAAGTTATGTTAAAAGAGCCTTATGTAACATACAGGCTGTTAATGTTTTAGGCTGGCACTTTAATTAATTAAAATACTGAGATTATTCTTTGAAAAAAAACCAAAAATGTCTAGAGACTGTATATGAAGGCTGTCTGGTTCTCTTTTACAGTTTAATCTCTATTACTGTTGTTATTTTTGGTCCATCTCCAAGGCACATTGAAGCATTGTATTCTTCTGAACTTAATTAGGTTAATGTTTCATGTTTGTAGGACAGCTCCTTAGATTTTTTAATAGCTCTAGTGCTAGGTTTCAGTGTCTTGTTCTGGTTCCTGACACCTCTCATTAGTGACCTGTGCAATCAAATTCCTGTGCTGTGTATTAACTCAATATTTAACATTCAATAGTGTGACACAGCATCATTTATTTAAGCAGCCACAAGGCTAACAGAGTTTAAAGGAAACATAATTCTGAAATCAGCTTGTTCTCATAAAACAGTTCATTTATGTCATGTTGCTTTAAATTCCTGTCACAGGAGTTACTGTTCTGAAACTTCACCCCTTCATAAGGTGGAAGCAAACATTTGCTGGAACTAAGTATTGTGTACATAAGAGTAGTCTAAGCTTGTCTCTAAGTCCTTGTGACCTTTTCGATTTTGCTCTGGGTGTTTTTCTAGTAGCTGCCACATTTGCCTTTTTGGATTGTGATTTTTTTTTCTGTTTGGACAAAATCCTTGCTGAGGACTAATGTGAAATCACAAGAATTTATTCATTTGGGATTAATTATGTAAAATTAGTTACAGTGAATTGTATTTTGACCCTAGCCCTCTTTATCATATCTCATTGCTTTGAAATTATTCCTTCAAATTCTTCAAGAATTTTTTAATCTCCCTCCTTGTGGTTGACATTGTATTAGAAAAGGAATAAGAGAGCAAATTGTGAGCAAAGTAATAGACATAGCTGTTACATTCTGGTTAGTCATTTTCAAGACTAAAGTTAGTAAAGTTGCAAATTAAAGGAAGAAAATCAGGTATGACAAAATCTGATATCAGCCTGCCTCCTGTATTATCTTGCTTTCTCCAGACAAGAATAAGTGGATCACCACAAGGCAACATTGCTGTGCTTTTGTAAATACTCTGTTACCCTGAATTAACAAAGTTATTCACATATTAATCAATTAGAATTAAAGGAGGAAATATGCTTCCAACTGGGACATTCAGGGTACATTTTTATCCTTATAGGATCAGATATATATTAATTAGGATTACTATGTTGATTTTTATAAAAATTTTAATTTCATATGATATGTACTCCCTGAAGTAGTGTCTGAGAATTTAATTTACTAGTCATTATGTTTTTCATCTACTTAACAGTTTTGGCAAATGAAAATATTTTATTGCAATCAGTATAGCACAATATCATAATGCAATATCCATATATCATCAAGATTAATAGATTCATGCATAATGAGTCAGAGTCAAGCTGATTCAGTGATCTCATCTGTAAAATAATTTTTGTTACTTGTCTTGAATAGGGCATGAAATGGAGCTGAGTGCCATTTTCTCTCATTTACAGTAAGCAATGTTTTTTCGTGAACACTACTTAAGGATTCCTTGATTGAAAGGTTTCATTATTGTAGAAAGACAAAATTGAAAATGTTGTGATTCTTTCTGTAACAGCACATGATCTTTTCCATTTCTATATGGATTCATAGAGATGAATAGAAACAAGAATAAAGGAAACTTTAAAAAATGGGTAGGTAGAGGAAGAAACAATCCAATATATATATAATTTTCCAGTGTTGTAAAATCTTCCCATTAACCTCTCTGAGAACATGATTAGTGTAATTTAAATAATTCACTTTTACTGGAAAAGTGTTTTCCAAATGTTAATAAATTTTGCATATGTCTATACTGCAGCAAGAAGATCTGATAGCTGCCTGCACAGACAAGTTATATTTAAATAATTTATCTGCAATACTGGCAGTAATGTCATCATAGCAGCACATCAGGAAAGCTGTCTCAGATTAGTATTCCACAAATGCTGTTAAATACTCTGCAGGGAAATTTCTGCAACTGCAGTAGAGATGATACAAGAATCCAAGGTGCATGAACTACATGTAGATTTACAGTGTAGACATTAATTTTACTGGAAAATTTATATTGCCTCATTCACTTTTATTTAAAATAATGTTAGAACAGCAAAATTATTTCACTGTCATAATTTCTCATCAATATGCATTAATTGGATAAGCATTATCAGGTCCAGATGTTTGTTCCTTTTATTAATTTAAATTCTTTCTGCTAGTCTTTTGTACATTTTCTACATCTCTTCTAAGTTGTTGTTACTTTATATACAGAGATTCAAAATATTCTGAAGTCTTTGGATGGTGGCCTTATAACTACAAGTTAAAAGGAGGAAAGTTATGTTTGCTATAGTAAGAATGTCTCATGAATCCACTTAAAAATAAGAATTAGGCATATAGAATGATATAAATATACTGCAAATACAGAGAGGTTTGATTTTAATTGTTTATATATGAATTTATTTATACCTTTGATAATAAATTATTTCTAGCCATGTGTCCAGTAGATATGTAATACAATGCAAAACAGGTATATTTCAGAGGCAGAAACTCAGAAAGAACATAAAATAAGCCTGAATCTGTCACTTTAAATTTTTCATGATGCAGAGTACCTTATGGTGTAGTTCTAGTTACATTCTCCTCTTCAAGCTCCTCTATTAATCTTTGTATCTCATGCACCAAGCTTTGCTGTTTTGCTCAACAAACTCTTTATTAACCTGTTTTTTCTTCGTGTCAGATACACCTACTGAGTTATTTTCTGTTTGCCTACTTATTTAATTCTTGTTTACCAAACTGCTGTTTCTGTAACTAATTTTATACCTTTTCAGGACCCAGTTTTCCTGTCCAACGTCTTGCTGTTTTCCATTACTGCACAGGTCTTTTTTTCCTATTCCCTGTATTTTGTGTTGAGCTAAGAGGTCTTCCATAGCTTTTCTCTTGGTCTGTTTTAGGTGTAGGATTTTTATCTGCTGTATCTTTATGGCAAAAGGTTTGGGTTTTTTTTGTGGTGCTCTTCCAAGAGTTCTTTCAAATTGATGTGTGCTCAAGTGATGGATGTGTGTGTGTGATGTAACCCTGTGACAGCAGGTTTTGTTCCATCTTAGCTGCATATGAAGGATTCCTATGTGCCCTTTAAGCCTCACATGTGGACATAAGTGGGTGGCAATTATCTTTCCTCCCCTGGTTTTCAACTCCAATAGGCTAATGAGCCTTTTATATGCTCATTGCAATGATTTGCTTGTGTTCTTGACTTCTTGTGCTACTTCTTTCCCATCCTTGCTTGCAGATTAATTTTGTTCCCTGGTCCATGTCTTGTGTAAATGATGTGAGTATCCTTTGAAATCTGTGTGTATCATCTGTCAAGCTGAAAGTCACATACATTTAAATGATATATTAAGTACTGTTAAGTCATCCTATTTGCAAGAAGATAAATTACATCTCTCTGTTTAGATCCATGCCATGTTTTAACCTCTCTTGGATTTCAGCCAACTAAACTGGTTATGTTAGGCATTGGAACTCTAGAATTTTTTTCATTTCGTTTCTTTTGTTGAAAAAAATAACTACATTGCTGTTAAAGGATGTTTGTAATATACTCCCAGCAAAGGATTCTGTTTCATATAGTTTGCTTGCATCTTTAGTCAGACTATGCATTTTTAAATTAAGTTTTAAATATTAAAGAGATTGTGTGCATTTTTTTAAACCAGTGTGCAACGTTTTAAGTAGTACTAGCCTGAGGCAATCCCATCTGCAGTAAATTGTGTGATAAAATTTTTGTTGATAACAGTAAGGCTAAAATTTTACTCCAGTTTTTAAGTACTTTTCCTTCTTTAAGTGCTTTCAGATTTTAATCCAAATAATTTAGGGAATTATTGACTGTGGAATCAAAAGTGAAGTGTCTTGGACTCTTGCTTGTATAATTCCAATTTTTTGTAGATCAGCACAATGATGATGATCTCTAAGAATCTTTTGCCAAATAAAAATCCCAAAGATAACCCCAAACCAAATGCCACAGAATGGAATGATTGTTTGGTGTATCACCAATAAAATAATGCTGTTGAGATATTATACTGAATATTAGAACGCCAAAGACTCTAACTAATTAATTGAAGCTTATGTAGAAAAATTAATTTAAATAATTTTTCCTGACAAAATTGAGATAATTAGGAACTTGTACTGTTATTTGGATATTACTTACCCAAGCAAAGACACAAAGATAAAAAATTTTCTGCCATCTATATTAACACATTTTTGTTGTGCTTTGCATTTGAAATAAGCTGGGGAACATGAAAGTTGTGTTTGTAACCAGTTGTGCTTGCCTTGATAGATGTGAAGAGTCAGCTTTATCCTGAGAAAGGAGCTGGAATTCAGAGTGTGTGTTTAAGCCCTCATAAGGAACAATTATAATCTATTTTTAAAGACAGAAATGTAACCAATTGTGCTTACTGTGAGCAGGCCAGCTTTGTGTTGAGAATGAAGCTCAACTAAAGAGAATATGATTAAGTTTTCATTAAAAAAATATTTCTAATGTATTTTTAAAGATGGCGAAGACGTTAACTTTGAAGCAGGAAACAGAAGCTTTGCTATTGGAAGTTACTGAGCTAATTAAGAAGATGAAGGCTGATCATGAGGGAGAAAAGTCTTTGGAGTTGGAGAAATAGTGAAGGAACAAGCTTGGCATGAAAATTGCTTGTATGTCACTTTGGAGGCTTCAGCAACTCCTTGCAGCCATGTAAAAGAGTACTGATACTGAAACTTAGAATATTCGTAATTTTTCGGTCAGCTCATTACCGAAAGTAAAAATTCAGACATGATTATAGTTGTGTTTACTGTAAAAGGTAAATATTGCAATATTTACATTTCTGAACTTCGATATTTCTACACTTGAATATATTTCTGGGAAAACAGTGGGAAATACTATGAAATGTTCAGCATTTTCTGAGAAATAATTTAAGAGTAGACACTTAAGATGATAATAAATACTTCGTTTGGGGCAAGAAGTGAGAAACTGAAACATAATTATAAAATAGTACAGATTAAACCAGGAATTTAAAAAAAATATTTTGAGAAAAATTAAAATGTAATACATTTCAACAAAATTCTCACATATTTAATACAACTTATTTGAATGTAATCATTGATATGTATCATTAAAACCCCAGATTCTGAGGACTTTTTCATTACCTTTTAGAGGTGTCTACACAATAAAATTAAAGGGGAAAAAAAGGATGAGTAAAAAAAGGAGCTACTTAGCAGTTAGTTGTTCTTATTCTGGCTTATAGGCTAAAAGCAGGTTTTGCCTGAACCTTGGCTTTAGGAAAGTAGCATAATTTGTCACACTAAGTTTCTGTGAAATCATGGTAGTACTCCTGGATATTCTGGTGCAAGCCACCCAGAGGTCTTTGACAAAAATCTCACAGTCCAGAATGTGGTGGCAGTGCAGGAGTGCTCCATGGCTGTGTTTGGTGATGGGCAAGAATTGCATGAAGATCAGTGTGTAATGGAGATGAGCCAAATCCTTTCTGCCCCCTTCCCTGAAGGCAGTGTCAAATAGTACACACCCCCAACAACAGAGAAAGGAGAAAAATGATTGTTGGCTTTAGTCTGTGGCTAACTCTTGACTTGGAAATTGGAAACCTGTGTTAAGGTGCTCCCAGACTGCTCAGGTTGCTCACCCTAAAAAGTGATTGCCTCTTACGGACAGCTTATGATGCTCTGAAAACAGAGGAAGAGATTGAATGAAGCCTCTGAACTAAAAATCATTGACAGGTTAGAGGATGCTTTCAGGAGCAAATCTGTGGCAGTGAAAGGTCAATTTTACAAAAGTAAAGAACTGTGAGCATAGTAGCTCAAGATTTGAGCTGCAGAGGTGTTACTTTTAAATTTTGATGTTCTTACTTATGATGATGTCGCTGTGAATTATCTTTATGTGTTGCTATACATTTCTGTTGCTTTTTCTTTAGTGTTTAGCCTTTTCTTTAAATAACAGAAGCTTAGAATTGTAGAATATAATTAGCACACTTTCTGGTCTGTTGTAATGTAAGCAATGATGCGGCATTTTTTAAAGGTGAAATAAAGCAGCATTAAGTTTAGCTGTGAAAATTGACCAGTTTCTTCCCCCTTGATTTATCAGTGGGCTATGTCAGTATGATGTCATGTCCTTGGAGTAAGTACTGTCATTTTTCAGGATTATAACTTTTCATAGTATTATCTTAAAAAAAAATATATATGCTAACATAGAATTGAGCATAAAGGAATTCAGGGATGTTACAATTATCTCTAATCTAAGTATTACCAACTCAGGAGATTAATTAAGATTTTGCATGACCTATTCAGATTAGACACTGAATCCTGTTATTTCTTCAGAGTTACCTTGATTTCCATTATTCCTAGTGCCTGCTGCATCTATGTCCTGTAGCACACTCAGGTAATTACATTGATGTAACCAATCTTCAGAAATTACTTTCTCTGAAATAGAACAAAAATCCAATATAAACCACATTTTATTCATCTTAATGTTAGGCATCACTTTGTACAAAGTAGAAAATCCACTTCTTCTTGCAACATTTCTAACTTTCAGTAGCAATGCAATAATAATTTTGCAAATTTTGGATTTATGTCTTGTTAACACAGCAAGATTTATTGACTTAAGGGATTGCATTGAATATTTCACAGCTACTTCTCAGGAGTGTTTTTTACATCAGTAAAGTGTGTTTCTCTCTCTCAGATTTATGGCAAACTTTACTGTTCTTGAGATATTATCTGACTTTTTTTCTCATCTGATATTCCTACTTTACTTTCTGTAGTTTTATACGAATAAATTTCCCATCAGCTGCTGCAGAACATCACCTGTAATAAACTCTTTTTTCCCTAGGCAAAATAAGATAAAATACATATTGCTATTCAGCAACCAGTGGTCTAGTCACCTATTTTCTTGTCATGACCCATAGGAAATTTATGCCAAATCAGAAAAGAAAATGCAGCAAACTGAATTAAGACTGACTGTGTGGCAGTCGCAAGATAATTCTTGTGTGACAGTGAGAATGTTTTTTTTGTTGGCTTTGAGTTTGTATCTTTAGCTTAACTTTCCTGAAACCATGTTTAGTTTGGGAAGAGTCCTCATACTGAAAATAGTTTTTGTTTCAAGAGGATGTTGGATCTGTTCTTGCCCTGTTCTTTCTCTGCACCAACATATGTCATACATCAACATAGCTGGAGGCTAGGCAGCTCGGTGGAGCTGTTCTTGTGTCATAATAGCCTCCTCTACATATGCCTTAAGGCGAGGTGTTTTCACTTCCTCCATGAAAACAAAACCACCCCAGCTTTGAGCATTTTCTTGACTTACACACTGGGACAACTAAGTGTGAGTTTATAAACCAGGTCCACTCCTAATGCAATAGCTGCTGATCTTTTCTCATCAATGTCCTTTCTCGGCCTTCAAAGAAACTTATAGCAAAATTTTGCAAGCCTTAGCATTATGACAAGATATTTCCTAATCTCACTAGTTATTCATGGTTTCATTCAGATACCCACATTTTGTTATGCTAATTATCTTTTCAGCAGAATTTTACATGTGTGTTTAAGATACCTTGGAGCTATGGAGGCATTTTGATAGTAAAAGCTGTCAGCTGCTGCAGGTACAGAACCAAATCTGTAAGAAACAGCCAACAGGGAGATTCAGGAGGAAACAGACTTCGTGAAGAAACACAGCCCTCTGCTGGAAGAAAAGCTGAATCCAAGGGCACCGCTGTGGAGAATGTATGGAAAGGTAAATCCAGATCATACACAGAGGTTTCTTTTAGTTTCTTTTCACCATGAATAGATATATTCTCCACGTTTTGGAGAACAATGTCCTGGAAGTACCAATGTCTGCTTTACATTTTGTACACCTGTATCACTACATACAGACACTCAGTTCCAAGAGAGCCTGGGGAAGACAATGCTGCTAGCCTTTAATAAATGTCTCTGAGGCATACATGGAATGCAATTCTGACTTTGTAAGATGATTTCATGTGGGGTTTTCCCTGAGAAAGGTAGAAGCCACATATGTGATATTTGCATTGATTCTCTTCACTTTTTTACACAGACATCTGTGTTGCAGATTATGGAGAGGTCAGAAGTTTACGAGATTCAGATATTCTTTAGTGCAGATATGCATTTTTCCTAATGTATTTACTTAAGGTATTTATTGATTGTAATAGTTATAATATTTTTAATGGTAAATGCCTAATGTGAAGGATGCCAGTCTAAAGAACCAAAGTAGAACAAAGTTGCAGGTAGCTTAAAATTGATTTCTAAAGCTGGATAGATACTTTGTTACTTCAGATATTAGGAACAATTATAATGTTTTCCCTATACTTTCTATAATACCTTTTAAGTGCAAACCTAGAGTACAATCTCTTTTGCATGGTACTTACAGTCTAAAATGTAGGAGTTTTTTTGTAAGTGATTTATAATGTTGTGTCTTTTTGTTTTATTTTTAATTCAGTTTGGGGGAACTCTGAAGTTATGTCAAAATACTTCTAAAATGGAAAAGTTAATTGAATTAAATTTAATTTAAAAAATTGAATTAGTTCTGAGTTATGAAATGCATCACCATTCTATCAGGGCTATGTGTTTGAAATACTGATTAAAAATCAAGCTGGTAACATTTTTAAGTTGGATATCTTATTTGTGTGTTGATGTCCTAAAATATATGCAGCTAAAATATTGAGATGTACTAGAAGTAGACTTAAAATATTTTTTAAAGGCTATTTTAAAATCCACTTTTTTTGGAGTATTTTTTTTCTTTCTTTCCAAAAATTGGCACTGCATATCACAAGGAGATAGACTTATTGTTACTGTATTTATATGTCTTTACAGATTTGTATTTATCTTATTTATATATTTCATTTCAATGGAAGTTTTAAATGTCAAGTAAATTATCTGTGACTTTTATTGTGCTCTGATTTAACTGTTTATTACTCAGGGTTGGGGTTTCCTGCCACGATCATAAAAAAGCAGCTGATAGTTAGTTACCTTTGCAATTAAAATAATTATTTAATTTTTAATATCTAGTTTTTAATATCCAGAGAACTAATTTAAGCACCAAAGTTAAGCTAGGTTCTAATAAAGATTTTATATTGTGTTGTTTATATTTGTAGTATTTTAAAAAGCAGAGAAAACAGACATGCATATCTCTGTTTGAGAGTTGTTACAAGCTGAGTGCCCCAATATTATCTATCCCATTAAAAAATATGGTGATTGCATTGTCTGCAAAGGCTGCACAGCCTCTAGGAGATGCTTCAGTAAGGATTTTGTCAGGTTACTCAGTGAAACCTCTTTGCACATAATTTCTTTCTTTCTGCTCCAGAGGTCACTATCTTCCCATGAAAGTAGCCACCCTTTCAAAATAACTCCAAAATTCTCCAACAGAATGAAAGCCCCCTTGCTAGTGTTTTTTTTTAAATTATGCAATTTTGCAACACATTCTGTTGTCTTTCCCTGGCACTTCAAATTTAAACATCAATTTTTAAACTGACAAGGATCAGATAAATCTTGGAATTTTTTTTTCATTTCAAATATTATTTATGCTATTTATATAAAATCTTTCAGAAAACTTGTTTTCTGACATCAAAAATATGCAGTGATGTTCATTGTGAACTCATAGAAACACAAAAGACAACGAAAAGGATTGATGAAGAATCTAAAGAAAGATGCATGTGTGTATGAGAAAATTAAATATGCTGAGATGCTTTGAGTCAATGGAAGTGATGACTCTCCACTGTGGCATTATAATTCCTTGTTGGTTTTAATAGAGGCAACCAAACTATAGAAAATTTTCTTGTAGAAACTATTTTAAATATTCTCTTCCTTTTTCTTCAATTAAAATAAAAGAATTATACATAAGTGTTTGCCTCTTTTGTCTTAGTTTGCATTAGCAGAATAAGGAAGACATGACATCCAGAATTATAATTATAATAATTATAATTTTAATCCCTTTGACACAACATTGTACTATCATTCTTATTTACTGCACAAATTACTGGAATTTATCACAATACCTCTTCTGCTTTTTTTTTTTTTATGTTAACAAACCAACAAAATTGTTTTATTGGATTGCAAGATAGCTTCTATATGTCAATGGCTTTTGTTGGAGTTTCCTTGCTGTAACCTCTTGTCAGGTTATTAACAACTGGATTATCAAGTAGAGCTATAGTAACATCTGGACACCACTAATGGCCAGTCACTGACTGACAAATAATCCTTCCTTTCCGTCTCTGAATATACAGACAAAGAGTCAGCACCAAGAATAAGTGTGCCACAGAACAAGAATATCAAGTATTTGATGTTTGGTAGGAGGTTACACTCAACTTTGCTGCATATGCCCATGGCTCATTGCCAGCTTTTATCTGGCAATGTAGCAAGTGACACAGTGGCCTTTTTTTTTCACTTGAGATGAGGAAAGCTCACAGGAATAATTGAAATGCAGTAATAAATTTTTGAAATATCTTAAGTGACCAAAGCAGACATTTCAGTACCGCAGCCATGTGACAGCACCTGTTCTTCAAATATCAGGTATTAAAAAACTTTGCATGGTAATTATGGAGTATATAAATTTCTCAGTAAGTAATGAAATTTGGTCCATCTTTTTCATTCAGAACTACTTGGGTTCACTAGGAATTTATAGGTCATTTTCATAATTCAAGTTGTGCTTGCAGTACCTGAGTTAGGTCAGCATGCACTGTTCTGATATTCTGGAGAGTTTATGTTAAAAAGTGCCTCATGTACAGCATGGGTTGAAAACCTGTCCTGAAATGCTTCATTCAAGGCAGTAAGTCTAATGCTAATGACTGAGTTGTATGTGCAAACTGGTGTCCTTGTTAACCTCATCTCAGTAAATGTCAATTTCCCATCCAGCACAATCATTGCAAGGGATTGTCCATCACCCATTCTCTGTTTCTTCTAAAGAATCATTTTCATTTGAAGTCACTATAGAGTTTGCCTCATTAGTTTACCTAAGAGCTGTAAAGGAGCACTTACAGAGCTGAAGAAATATTTCTTGTTACCAAATTTCTTATTTTTTAAAGAAACGAGGACTTTAAAGGGTGTCTGTTATCTACAGATCCATGTATCATCTCAGGTTACTGCCATGTCTCTTCAAAATGAAGGCACTGACGTTCTCTTACTGCAGGATTTCAGTTTCCATACACTGATCCATTCTGCTCACAGGAGGTGCTGTGAATGCAACATAATGATGTTTTGTAGAGATCATTTGTAGAGGGGAATTCTGTTTATTGGACTAACAGTGAAATTTCATGATTCCTCAAGGAGATGGGCTATCTGTGTCTGTGAGACAACTGGGTGATTCCACAATGCTGTGACAGTCTTTCCTTAAGCATTTAAATATGACAGAGAGCTATGATAGCTCCTCTTACCACCAGCACAGGTGTAAAACCTGTAAGAGCTTTTATTCACTTCTGCTCAGTGAATCCTTATTTGTCAAAGTTCATTCTCATCTGTATATCCCTAAGAATCTTATGCCATAGGCCAACCCATCTCTGCCAAGAAACCAATGAAGTCCAGAGGTTGTTAGCAGAAATAAATGTTGTCATTTTCATTGTCTACAAGCCAGCAGCACACAGCCAGACTTTCTAAAAAGACAAAAGGTAAGCAATGTGAATAATTGATTGTTGTGGTTTAACCTCAGTGGGCACCTGAGCCCCACTTAGCATCTCGCTCTCTTTCCCTGAACTAGGATGGTGTGGAGAATCAGAAGGGTAAAAATGAAAAAAGCCACTGGTGGAAATAAAAACAGTTTAAGAGAAGAAGAAGCAGCCATATACACAAGAAGAACAAAGCAAGAAATCAATTTACCACTTCTGTGGGCAGGCAGGTGTTCAGCCATCTCCATGAAAGCCAGGATCCATCATGCCTGCCATTTGCTTGAGAAGCCAAACACCATCACTGGTAAACAACCCCTTTCTCCCTGTAACCTGATATGCTGAGCATGATGCCATATGGTGTGGGATATCCCTTTGATCTGTTGGAGTCAGCTGTCCTGGCTGTGTCCCCCCCATCTCCTCGTGCACCCCCAGCCTGCTGTCTGCTAGGGTGAGGCACAGACAAAGGCTTGACTCTTTGTAAGCCCTGCTAACATCCCTGGGTGGAAACAGCACCACTTCCAGCAAAAAACCCCAACAAAGCCTCATACTTGTTACTCTGAGGAAAATTAACTGGATCCTAGCCCAAACCAGTATACTTACACATTGCCCACCGTAATGCCTGTGAAACCTCTTTTGTAGGCTTGTCTGCCATGAAACAAAATCTTTAAGTAACTGAGAGAGTAGAGGGTACCATGAGTGACATTTTCATTCGATGTAACAAATAGGAAAAAATTTTGTTCTATTTAAACTGTATGTCAACTTCTCTAGTAAGATATGTTTGAATAAAACAAGACGCACAGTATAATTTGGGAGTAATGCGTCCTGGTCACCTCTGTAAAAGGACCTACTCTCAGAGATATATAAAGAAGAGGTCATAGTAGCTGCAGACATTTTCTCTTGGTTTTAAATTTTAAGTTTTTTCTTCAAGAAATAATTGGAATTCATAACTGTGGTTGTTTTTCTTGCTGTTTATGGTACTCTATATGCCATAGTTAAGAGTTGTATCTGATTAAAATAATGTGAGTTGGTTGTGTCATTTTCAGTTTGTTTAGATTAAAAACATCAGCAGCGTTATTTCAAAAACTGTTTACTGCTCAGGACTTTGAAACACTTCTTTTAGTCCCACTTGCTTCCTGTCTCAGAATCTTAGAAGTTACTTCTACTTGAAGCAGAAAGTAACCCTGAAAAACAGGGCACTCTTACAGTATGTTTTGACCTAGGTATTATCAACATCAGGAACTCATTTCTTGAGCTAATAAGATGGGTGCTTTTGATGTCTGCTGTCCGGGGAGATCTGTGCTTGCAGGTCACAGCGGAAACCTTACTGACACATTCTTCAGCAAGGGAAGGTTGCTTAGATGCAATAATCCCATTTCTTTGAGATCTCACATCACTGTGGATCTCTTTGTCATTGGCACTAAACAGCAGAACTAAAGAAGGATCACAGATCTGTCTGTAACAAGTTCACCCCTAGTATGGGAACAGGAGGCATCTTGGTAACATGCATTCACACAAATAATGTTGCTGTTCTGTCCTTGCACTTGCAAAGTGGTGGTGAACTTGTAATATGATCCAAATTGTCCGTGTCTCAGGAAGGATGAGTCAGTGTAGGATCAAAACCTGTATTTTTCTCTAAGATGGATAACTTAGCAATGCTGGAGATCTAAGTGTCTCTGACTGACTTGTTTCTTTTTTCACCATATTTAAATTTTTCCTATTTCGATCCTAACATTTAAAGTGAATTTCTAAGGCTTGGTTTTATTGAGTCAGGATAATTTTGACATTATATTAGAGATATTTTTGCTAATTATATTTTATTACCTCTAAGGTAGATCCACAGTCAACATATTTGGTTTTAGTTAACTAAGGTTTAACTTTTTAATTTCAGAACCTATTTTACAGTCTGAAAAAAATATTAGTACATGAAAAATTAAAGTTGTGGTCAGATATATAGCTAAAGTGGAAGTATTTTATTACACCTGAGAGCAGGTTATTGTTATTATATTGTTATATTTTTATATTGTTATAAAACCTGAGAGCAGAATTTTGTAATAACACTTGACAAAGCTGGAGTGACTTCTGAAAATTGCTACGTAATTCTTCAATTAACATCACAATGTATGCCTAAGCAAAAGAAGAGGTATGTGAAGAGTAAGAAATAACACTTGTTTTTAGTGTACATGAGTCTGGGAATTCAAGTTTCACAAAGTCTTCCTAATATTTGGAATTTTGATTATTGTTTAAATATGCATATGAAGAACTGATCAAATACTCATTAGCTCCTTTGTGGGTTCCAGCAGAGAGAAATCAGAAAGCATGGACCTTGATTCTGTAACTTGTTAAGTTCATTGCAAACCTCATGTTGATTTTAATTATGGTAAAGATCAGGTACTGAGTAAGATGTATTACCAAAATGTCATGTAATTTATTACTATGCATTCAGATGTTCTGATTATAGTAACTGTTGCTGAAGGTGATTTTATCATGTAACACCAGGAAAAATATTGTTAGAAGTATATTTTTTCCTATTTTCTTTCTCTTTTTTTACCCTTCCATCATATACATGCTATTAAACTTTATTCATTATTGATTCATATTTGCAGAGTGTGTTCAGCAGCTATAAGGTTTTTTCCCCCCCAAAAAAATTTTGTAGAAAAATTGCGGTAGTTTAGGACTTGAAGTCTTAAGGTGTATGTAAGAATAAATATTTCTGTGTATTGTCAACTTTCTTCACTAGGTTATATGGTCTGTGACTTTGGACTTTTTTCATTATTCATTTATTTTTTCTAAAGCAATTTTCATTATTTTCAATATGCTTTAAAAAGAATTCTGTATTTTAGGACCTTTCTAAGATGCCTTCTGGTTTCTTTTCATTTCTGTGATATAGTTTACTGAAATGGGTTGAAAGGTAATACAAAGAATATTCCAACTTCAGCCATGACACTGACTTTAAGAGGAAGGTATTACTTTTGTTTCTTCTAATATTTTCCATCCCATTTCTTGCTTAATTTAATCTTCTTAGCTTCTTTAACTGTGCTAAATGTTGAGTGGACATGTTTGTGGAAACATGTACATATTTCTCTCAAATAGAAACAGTTAATTTAGAATTTTATGATGTACTTAATTTCTCTGATCTTTTACTTCAAGTTTGGACGCACAATGGTATGTGCTGGTTTGTTCCCCAGTGGCTTAGTTTGTCCTAAAATTTTTCTGAAGTTTTTTAGCTTATTTTGACCTTTCCTATTGTAATCACATTGTATGCAAACTTTTAATTTCACTGCTCTTGCCCGTTCACATAATTTGTAAATATATCAAAACAACAGATATAGGATTTTGAGATACCATCCTCCAACCTATTTTTTTCAATGAAAATTGATAATCTGATTGTACTTCATTTTTAAATAAATATTAGAATTTTTTTTCATCTTGTCTTGTGACTACTTTACTTTTTAAAGGTTTTTTGTGCAAGATTTTGTTCAGTTCCCTCTAAATTCTGTCATTATGTCACAGCTGTTAGCTTGCTTAGTAGTTGTAGGGCAGCATGGGCAGTTTTTCTGGGGTTTTTGGAAGTCTTGTTGGAGATTGAGGTGCTTGAGATTGTTTGATGTGCAAGAGAGGAGGTGCAGTGTTTTCCTGTAGCTAAACTTTGTTTTGAGATGCTTTCAAATTTCTTTGTTCTTTTTTCCTTTGGAAAGAAGTAATTATAGAAGTAAAACCCCAGTGATAATGGCAATAGGTAAATAATACCACAATTAGTCATCTATACTGACAGAAATATGCCATGTGTGTTTTCTGTTTCACCCAGCTATACAATTTCCTTTTCATATCACATGACAGTGACATTGACTCTTGTGCACCCTGTAACCTGCTTTGGATTTTTTGACTGTGAATTAAACTGAAAATGCTAATGATACCAGTGGTTTTAGGAATATCTGCATGTTCAGGAAAAAATCAAGTAGAAAACTCTTTTTTCTATCCCTCAGTGAAGCATTTATTTTTGGGTTTTTGAGAGGTTCAGATTTTTTTGGGATTTTTGTTTGTAGGTTGGTTTTTGGTGTTTTTTTGGGAGGAGGGTTTTTGGGTGGCTTTTTTTTGTTTGCTTGGTTGGTTGGTTGTTTTTTGATTTTTTTACTGAGTGTTTTAATTTTAATTTTTTGGTACCATTTGCTAAACTGGTAACTAAAGTCAAGCTTACATTACAAAGGAAGTAGATCCCTTCAGCTGCCATCTGAGGAGGACTAGAATAATGTAATGTTGATAGGCATGAGAAAGATTTGTGGTGGCACAGACTGGAAAGTCTGCTCTGCAGTTCATACTCTTTTCTTTATGTTCAGTGCCATCAGTGATAAAATGATGAAGATTGCACGAAACCGAAAATACTGAGGCTGTTATAAATCACGCGGCACAGTCTGTGCCTTGCACACATGCATTGTGGCTGATGGTGCTGTAATTTTTCATGACAGCTACGACTCAGAAAGTTGTAGCTGATAGGCAATATGAGAAGAAAATTGCAGCCTATGACTGTTACATGTCTGTTGTTAGAATAGTGCCAAATACTATTTATATGTCTCTTGAATGGGTCGTGGGACCTAAGGAAGTGGAGGAGTTCAAAATTCTGGGCTTCATGCTCGTGCTAAACACACCCTCTGACACCTGGCAAGTCTACTTCAGCATTAGATGAAATATTGGAAGCAAGTAAATGAAGAATGTCTCTTAAACAATCTTACAGAAAATGCTCTTGTGTTAGTGATGAAGCAACTTTATCATTGTTTCCTCTTATCTTATTGCAGGGGCTTTTTTAGGTTGTATTGCAATAGTTGTCTCTAAAACTCAGGTACTGTTGGTCTTAGTTCTGCAGTGGTGAATTTATTTTACAATATATGACACACTTTGGAATATGTTATTGACCAGAACAGTTTTCTTGGCAGCATGGAGGAAACTTTTTTCTGCCTGATGAAACAATGATAAAAATAATGGACAAACACCAGCAGCCATTGTAAAAATTTTACCTGATATGCCTCTATTTCTTTTGCCTGTTTGTCAAATCCATTCACAAATGTAAAAAAAAGGCATTTTTGCAGCCTATAATGAGGTCTATAACCATGTCTCATGGGAGTGTTTTCCTGACAATTGTTGTAGTTATTAGTGTCTTGTTCTGTAATTATGGCAAGCTTTCCTTACTGTAATGCTTTTAAATCTGCTATTCAGAGTGAAAGTAAAGTCCTTAACCCCTCCTTTGACCTTGCCTTCAAGTTCCTTTTAACATAAACAATTGATGTCAGTGAAAAATTTAATTCACAAATTACATTTGTCTACAAAATTACAGCGCAGTGGATTGATTAAGTGAGGATGGCTCTGAACTAGATTCAGCCACTAGCAGAGTGCTGACTCCTATTTTGTTTAGTTGATATGTGAGGTATGAAAAAAACCTTTCTTTGACTACTCCAATATCTGCTCAGAGGTCCAATTAGAAGCTGAAATGTTGGCAGGCTTTAAGTGAGAGTGAACTGGTAGCATGAGTAGTTCCGGCTGAAATTGCATTAACTTCCCAGGGTGGGAATTTTGAAATTATCTCATGTTTACCTGTTCAAGGAACATAGTAGAGAATCATAATAAATCTTTACTAATTCAAGTCTGCTTTACATTTTCCTTTATGGAGAGGGACTACCTTGGAGTATTTCCAAATAAATAGATTCATTTTGTGTGTATTTCTATTAGGAATGAGTCAAAGCATTCTGAATTTATTTGGACCTAATACTCTATAAAGTTAAAAGAAACAGAAGAGAAGATTATAAAGGATGAAAAACACCTTGAGGAGTTAGTGAAGCAAAAAGCAGAAATCCAGGAAGATGTAAAATGTTGGAACAGCAAAGTGAGTCTTGAATATTTATAAACAAGCAAGTAAATGAGTATCTGTTATTGAAAAGTACATGAATGCCTAAATATTTTGTATGTTTAAGAGTTAAGATCCTCTGTATAAGTAAAAATAAAGATATGAATTTTAAAATTAGAGGTGGTAGATTCAGTAGAGATCTCTTGTTCATTATTTTGCTTTAGTATTATTTTTCTGCTTTAATTATTAAAAAATCATAGGCATTTTACAGTTTTGTAAGTTACCTACATATTTTTCGTTTCAGGGCAGATATCTGCCTTATATTTCTTATCTTCTTAAGCCATCTGGAATGATGTGTGCATGTATTGGGACAGCATAACTGTCCTCTGAAGTTAGCAGATTTTTTAATCTGAGATGGCATGTGATACACTTTTACTTCATGCATAATTTTGTTCTATTGTATTTACAATTTTCCCCTTTTTCTGCTATATTTCCTATAATTAATTTTTAAATCTTGTACTTTATAGTCTAAAATCTGAACTGGAGTTCCTCATAGAGCCTGACTATGAGATGTCAGTTAATTGACAGCTCCTGTTGAGCCAGTAGAAAATGCCGAGAAAATGTAGATGCTCACAACAGAATTTGGGTGCACATATATTTATATATATGTGTGTGTGTATGTGTATATATACACACGCACGCACACACACACACACACACACACATATATATACATATGTATGTGTGTGTGTACATATATATGTGTGTGCGTGTATGTGTATACCAGTGCAAATAAATATAAAATTCATTCTCTTGTACATGCTCAGCACCATTGTGGGTTGTCCATCTTGATAAACAAGTCCTGCTAATGATCAAGTGGAATCTAGAATATACAATATGGAGGATTTCTGAGAAGCTGAATGTACCAAGGAGGCCCAGAATTTAACAAAAAAATCCCCAAAGCACCCCCCCCACCCCACAAAAAAAAGCAAAGATACAGTGATATTACAACTACCAGTGGGCATGTTCTTGCCTTTTTTTTTTTTAGCTGTGTATTACAGGTTTTTTTCTATTAGTGGTGCTGGCAAATACTGCCAACAGATATTGAGGACACAACTATATTCAAGTAGAACCAATACTTATTAACAAGCCTTTTTTGTAATTTTATTTTTTTTTCTACATATTTTTCCATCTGTGATTGATGACCAGATATACTCCAGCAGGTACCACCTGGTTATTAAGACCAAGACAATACAAAGACAGATAAGTACAACAGGGATAATGTGGAGCATGGAACTGCTCCATTAGGTGACCACCTAAAGGTGTGCCAAATTAAGTGTAGCAAAAATCTGACTTGTTATTGCAAATTTCCTTCAAAAGCAAAGTTATTCTTCTGATCATCATAAAAATATTTCAGAGGTAATTGAGTTATTTTAGGAATTAGGAAAATATTGGGTTTGTATTCAGTTTCTTCACTGAGGTATGAATCAGACCCAAATTAGAATGTGACAATTGTCACATACACCAATAAGTCTGAAGACAGAAGAAGTGATGTGAATGAATGTTTTTCAGCATTGTTTCTCGTAGATATTCTTTCTGAGTTAATTCATGCTGATTTTAAATGTTATATGTGATCTATTAGGAGTGTTACAACTTTTGACATAGTCAGGACAATTGTGAGTTTTCTTTTTATCATGCTGCTCAGATTTACATTACAAAAGGTATCTGTATTGGATTAAACCTATTTTATGTATCTACCTGGGCTTTGTTTCTGAAAGATTAGAAGAAACCCTTCTTTTAAAATTGTTCTCATACTTAATTCTTATTCTTTTGTTTTCATTAATTACCTGCACAGTGTGACATTATTTCAAGTAACTCCTGTCAAAATGTTTGCTCTAAAAGCATTGAAAGAGTGAAAAACATTTCTGAATAGTGTTTTTCCTATGTACTAACAATTTAAAAACTAGGACATTTTGCTCATACTTAATCAATTGGTTTGGATTTTTTTCCCCTATACATATATAGCCAACTCTTTGTCTTTCTCGGAGTTCACTGAACTATATTTAGAATCACAGAATGGTTTGGATTGGAAGGGACCTTAAAGATCATCTATTTCCAGCCCCTTGCTAAGGTCAGGGACTCTTCCCACTAGTCCAGGTTCCCCAAAGCTCCATCCAGCCTGGCCCTGACCATTTTCAGGATTGGGACATTATATTTCTCAGAGTATTTTACATATTGGGAGGATTACCAATTTTGGTTTTAATCTCCTCTTTCTAGGTTAGTAAAGGTGCTTCATTGCAGATCGTGCTTTACAAACCATAATCATTCAGGTTAGGACTTTCCATGCCCAACCATGGAAGGTACAGCCATCCATGGACAATTGATACAACCCTAGAGAAGTACAGCAGAGCTGCAGCAGATAACAAGTCCCTCCTTAGCTGCTGGGACATAGTCACAAAGGTTCTTATGTAAATCTGTTCTTCATGAGATGCTTGAGATACCAGTAGGAAATTGCATGCCATTTAAAGTACCTGTATCCTAATTCTGTCCTGATTTTCTCACATGTATTATTTTCTAAGATTTTTATTATGAACCTTGATGCTACTAGATCAACCAATATGTTCGTTGCCTGCCATTTTCCAGTTGGACTCTCATCAATATGTGAATTGTATAGGATGTGGAGTTGTTTCAACTTTTGCAGAGGAAGGAGAGGGAAGGAAACAAAGTTTATTAGGCTTCACTTGAACAGTTATGCCTTTTTCCACCTAAAACCACTTTAAATTTTTTCCTTATCCTCTAGATGGTTGCTTCCCTAATATCCTCATTTTTCCTTAAGCTCCAGTGATTGATCCATCATTGATTTGAGCAGAGAAATTATGGATTCTCCATCCATGAGAGTGTTCAACGCCAGGCTGGATGGGGCCCTGAGCCACCTGATCTAGTGCAAGGTGTCCCTTTCTGTGGCCAAGGGATTTGGAACCAGATGATCTTCAGGGTTCCTCCCAACCCAAACCATTCTGTGACTCTATGAATTGAATGAAGAGAGGTATTGAGATATTAAGGAAAATCTTAAGGTTGAGAAAAATTTGAGCTATTCTGCCTAGTTATACCACATATGTCATATGTGAATTAGCAGGCAGTGATTGTGCTCTCACTGAGACTGTGAAGCCTAAAGATACTGCAAGGATATCCTGCAAGGGCAATGCACAAATGCACACAATAGCATAAAACATCCCTAATTTCTCTTTAATAGTCTTCCTTTTATTTTTTTTATTAAAATATTGTTTATTATCCCAAAGAAACATGAGAAATTTGTATTGCTTGCTTTACAAAATATTTTTTGTATAGAATATTTGGATAACAAAATGGCAGCCCAAGGAGATTAGAGTGTAGAATTATCAGATGCTGCTTCTTAAATGATAAAAACTGTGGAAGAATCAGTACCTTCTTTGCTTTTTTTAATATAAATTAATTAAAAATACTTGCATACTTATGTCTACTGTGTTGGCCTGAAATAATTTCAGCTTATTTTAAGTTGTCTTAATGGTTTAATGTTCATTAGAAATCCATCAAGAAAGCAATCTACTGGCCATAAATCAAAGGATTCCAAATATTAATGAAGCATTGGGGAGTTTGAAATATAAAAATTAGGAACATGAGGGTAAAAATAGAGGGTTTGGGCAAAAACTAAGAAACAGGTTATGCCAGCAATATAAATATAGGAAGAAAACTAATTTTTTTCACTTGTAGCATGCCTACAAAATGAACCTTATTATTATTGTAAGTCTGTCTGTAAGATCACATTTCAACAATTTCAAAGTGTTTCAGGCTGAAACTTATCAGCTAACTTTTTGATTTTACTTGAAATTAAAAAAAGCTAAAATTATGCAAAAAGAAAATACGTACCTTGAAAATGAGGAAGATTCTGAAATGGTGTTTTTGCTAACAGAAACCTTAGTCCCCAAAACATTTTGGTAAAAGCTTTTATAATGTTTTTTTTTTTTTTTCATTTGTGATGGTTATAAACATAGAATCTGAAATACTATTTTTCTCTATTTTCTGTGAATTCTTTTAAGATATGCACATATATTTTGTAGCTCTTCAGTTTATTGATTATAAATATCTATACTTTAAAAAATTCTGTACATAATATTCGCAGTGCAGAAAAAAAAGCACATGTTTTTAGTTCCTTCTTCTTTTGAGCTCTGATTGTATGCTGGCTTTATTTATCAGACAGGTTATTGCCTTTATCCCCCCAGAAACTTTGGATGTTATTGTTGCAACAAAATCATCTGAAAAAAAGTTCTTGAAAATAATTAAATTCTTAAAGTTTTTTTAGAAATTGATGACTGAGTTAAATAAATACATCCTGTCAGCATGAAAACATTCCTTACTAGATGCCAAAAATGCCATATAAGAGGTGTGGGAAAAGAGAGGGGATCAAAAGATGAAACAAAGGAGGAGTTGTGTCCAGAGTCCTTATTAATGGCTCAAGTCAGAGCTCATGCCTTAACACGCCAATGTAAATCAATGATGGGACACAAATGAGTAATAAACCAGGCTTCATTAGTTCTGATGTTGATGGAACTACTTATTGGGATTATTAGAATATTTTGAAATTAGTGTCAGCTTTCCAAATTTATTATTTTCAATTTAATAGATATCTTTATTGATTGACAGATTTTTTATTTAATTGTATCTGTAATAATGGGGAGAGATCTTACCTGTTTTGGAAGTATTAACTGATAAGCTAAAAGAGGAAACTCAGGCTTGTAAGAATTTGTAGAGACAAATAGAGAGAACAGGATTGAGAGGTGAGTTGTCAGAAAGCAGATTTGAGAAGCACTGAGACCATGTTGTACACTAAAACTTTACAGAGATCATAGAAAAACTGGGGACATTCACAAGAGAAATCCTTAGAGTATTTTCTATGTCATATATAATGGTATTGCTGTGAGTGTGTCCTGATCCTTGTCCTTCCACATGTTTGGGAATTGAGGAAGTGCATGTGAAAGTTCAGATTCAAGTCCCAGAGAATGAAAAATTCTGAAAAGTTCCCAGTAATGAGGAATTCCAGGAGCTCTATATATGTCTTCAAAGGATGATCTGAAACCATCCTTTGAGAAGGAAATATCTCTTCAGATAGTCTGTGCCATTTAATCTAGTCACAGGAAATAATGAGTGTAGGCTAAATGTAGTATATTCAGTTCAGAATAAATGCTTTCTACATCTTGCTTTAGTGTAAAAACAGGATTTTGCTTCTAATACAATCCCAGATTTCTGTTTATTACTTTCTTATGACAAAGTAAGTTAACTCTTACATGGACTTTCTGGAATACTGTTTTATTGCACCCCTCCATTTTCTCGATTTTACTTTAAAAACCACCAACCTGGCATCTAACATATTTGATCTTTAGGAAGAAACCAATTGCTAATCTCTCCTAAAAGGTAAAAGTTATGTCCATTTGTTCTATGTGTTACTGAGTGCAAGGACAAAGAAAGAGAGTTTTTTGTAGATCTGTTTATTTGAAAGTCTCCTTTTATCTTTTCTGGAGTTATTTACTGAATAAGAAATTTGTTTTAAACAAAGGTTGTAAATAAATATGGTTGAGGAGTTGCCATTCAATGCTCTGAGAGAGGCAGAATATTTGGTTCTGCTCAGTAACCTTTAAATTTTTGGTCTTCCACTAATTACTTCCTTTGTGTTACCTTTCCTTCAAATTATGTTAGATATCTTGAATAAAAGGAGATGAGGAAAAGCAGTGCATTTCCCCTGATATTAACTCAATTTCCATGAAGACTGAATACATCTTACAGGTATTATTTGACCAGGAAATATCAGCTATTCATGCCATGTAGAGCTGCTAAATGCATGAAATATTTGGAAAATATTCTAATTAATTATTTAATTAAAATTAATAATAAATAAATTCATTTCAAAAATTAAACACTTAGTATTGCTTCCCAAATGGGGCAGAGTTCCTGAGTAAGCTGCAGAAGCTGTGATAAAAGTTTCAGCACCTGTACATGAAGTGGATCGTGGAACACATCGCACCAAAGAACTTCTTTCAGCTGCAGTCCACTTGGTTTTCTGCCTGGAATATTTATGTTTTTCTTGCATCCTGAAGTGCTTTGACTTCCAGAGTCATGGGTAGCCATGTATTCATGAAAAAAATTTTGCTCCACATGAAAGGTATTGGCAGTCAGAATGGAACAATTATTGTTTGGTTCCTTTCATTTTTTTCCAGCTTCAGCACACATCTGCTTACTCTGCACTGTTGAGACAAATTACTGTCTTGGCTTTACTGTTTTGAAATTTAAGTCTTTTTATAACCATAGACATTTTGGAAGGAATCTGTGAAGCTGTTTAGCTTTGCCTTCACCAAAAGAAGATTGACTATTTATATATATTGTGAGAAACAAACAGAAGACATTTTTAGGCTTTTCCATGCTTAATCTTTCAAAACTTCCCTAGGAAAAGGGAGTAGTTAATTGCCCAGTGACCTCTTATCAGTATTTTAGGGTATATGTTATGTTCTTCAAGTAATGTTTTTCAGGTAGAAAACTCTTTTTCCTGCATAGTTGTTATTATGACCTGCCTCTGATTAGAGTGAAATAACACTGAATAAGAAAATATTGCAGGGAAGCACCAGTGGTGTAGTGGTATCATGCAAGGTTCCCATTCTTGTGACCTGGGTTCAATTCCCAGCTGGTGCATGAAAATTCCCAACTCCCAGCCTGTGCAGTGCTCATACCACAGGTTTGGAGTAAGTCTGGAGAGTTTGTTTTGGCAATATATTTTGTCTTTTATTTTGTGTGTTTTGTTGCTTGAATTTTGGGCAGGGCAACTGAGTTGCTGTGGGCTCTTTCTGTACAATGCAACGGTTTAGAGTGGTATTTTTGATTGCTTCTGTTAAAGAGTTCACTTCTACTTAAAGTTTGCTTTTATGCAAATAAATTGTTTTATGTGAACTAAGAATTCTGGAAATTATAACTTACTTGTAATTTGAACTTATCAACCATATAACTAACATACCTCTGCACTGGTATGAAATATTCTATACACAGCCATTCATCATAAAAGAGATGAACTGAGAGTCTTTGACCAATTTAACACTTTCAGATATAAGGGCTGTCCTTGACACTTTCTTCTCATCCAAAATTGATAGTTTTATATTATATTTGGGAAGAGGGGCCAAAAAAAGCTGTTTAGTATTCAAATATCATCTCATCTCACAAGAGCCGTCCATTCCAATGAGTAGGAAGTCAGGCAAAAATGCCAGGAGGCTTGCATGGATGAACAAGGAGCTCCAGGCAAAACTCAGATGCAAAAAGGAAGAATATAGTAGGTGGAATATAGAAAGTGGAATCAGGGGCAGGCAACCTAGAAGAAATACAGCACCATTGTATGAGCATGCAGAGATGCAGTTGGAAAAGCTGAAGCCAAAATGGAATTTAATCAGACAAGAGATATTAAAGACAACAAGAAGGACTTCTGTAAGTGCAGACATCACAAAAGGAGGACTGCAGAAAATGTGAGCCCATTGCTGCTTGGGGCAGGGAACCTGATGGCACAGGAAAATGCTGCAGTGCTGAATTCCTTCTTTTCTCCAGTCTGTTCTGCAAGAGCCAGACTTCAGGAATACTGGGTCCCAGAGACCAAGGGGAAAGGCTGGAGAAAGGAATGCATACCCTTTGTGGGTAGATCAGGCAGTACTTATTCAAACTGGAGATTCATAATTCCATGGGCCTTGATGGGATGTTCCCAGGAGTGCTGAGGAAGATTATGACTGGGAGAAGCGCTTCTGGACTGGAGGAAGGAAAATGTCACCCCTGTGTTCAAGAAAGGCAAGAATGAGAAATCAGGGATCTACAGGGTAGTCAGCCTTGCTTTAATCCCCAGAAAATGATGGAGCAGCTAATCCTGCAAAACATTTTCCAGGCATGTTTCACAAAGGCAAGAAAGTAATCATGAGTAGCGTGCATGGATTCACCAAAGAAATGTCTTGCTGGACCAGTTATCAAAGAGAATTGACTGCCCTGGTAGGCAGGGGAGAGCAGCGGATTTTGTCTGCCTGGACTTACACTGTCTTCCATTAAGATCCTCATAGATAATCTATTGATCCAAGGGCTAGGTGAGCAGACAGTGAGGTGAACTGAAAATTAGCTGAATGGTCAAGCCCACAGGGTGGTGCTCAGTGGCACAAGGTCAGTTTGGGGGGCCACTGCTGTATGCTGAAATATTTATACAAATCGATGCTCCACTGTACAATCAGGGGAATTTTACGGTTTAATAAACAGAGGCTTTATCTGAATCACCTCTAAAATCCTAATTTCTAAGACTAATAACTAATGGTCTGTTTATTTGCTGTCTTACATCCTTTATTAAAATGTATTTAACAAATACCACTTAGGAGTCCAAGTAGACTCTATCACCCATATATCCCTTCTCACATTCTAATTGAATCCTTCAGAAAATGGATGAATTTTGAGGCACTGCTACCTGGTCATGCTGATCCCTCCCCTGTGCATCAAGTTTTCCATTTGGAAGCAAATTCATTTTTTTTTTAATAGCAATTGAATAATTAATGAGTTATTCGATAATAATTCAATAATATGAGATTGTTTCTTAGGACTTTACAGATTTTATCTGTTTTGGAATTTGGGTTCTTTTTTCCCTGTATCATGCTTGGTTTTCTGAGTGTTCATGATAAGTGTCTCTAAGTCCTTGCTATCATCTGTTTACCTTACTTTGTCTCTAGCAGACTTCCTGTGTTTGAAAAAGTACTTGGTTTATGTCTCTTGCAGGTTTTCCAAATACTCTTGCTCACCTTTCCTGATTGCTTTTTTATATTTAAATAAGCAAAGATCAGGGTGTTTTCTGTTTTCCTCTTTTAGACATATTTTCAACCGTTTGTCTTGCTATTTAAAGTTCCCCTTCTGTTAGCGACACTGGGTTTTTTTTGATATTTCCAAAAAGTCTATCAATGCTTAGCTCTCATGTTCTTTAAGCCTCCAGTATTGTATCTGTAAGTAATCTCTCTTTGACTTGCAAGAATTTTATTTTTAGATGTTGGACCATAAGTTTTTAATAAACTTTAATGGTATTTAATTAATTAAGCAATATTTGTGATAAAACCTCTTTTTTTTTTTAATTTTATTGTGACTACAGTGTTACTTTTTGGATTTTGTCGTTCTTTAAGCTGTCTTTGCAAGTGTAGTGTGTTGACCCTGGCTGCATGCCAGGTGCCCACCAAGCTTCTCACTTCCCTTCTCAGTTGGACAGGGGAGAGAAAATATAGCAATGGGTTCATGAGTTGAGATAAGGACTGGGAGAGATCCCTCACTGAACACCATCACAGGCAAAACAGACTGAACAAGGAGATATCAGTTAAATTTATTTACGACATAATCCCTAACAGGACATGGAGAAGTAAAATAAATCTTAAAAACACCTTCTTCCCATCCCTTCCTTCTTAATGGGCATATGATTGACTTACAATTTTCTTTACCTCCTTCCCCAGAGTGGCACAGGGGAATGGGGAATTGGTGGTCAGTTCATCACACATTGTCTCTGATGCTACTTCCTCCTCAGTGGCAGGACTCCTCACATTCTTCCCCTGTTCCAGTGTAGACAGTGTTCCACAGGAGACAATGAGTCAGTTGTCCATGAAATCATCCTGCATGAATCTTTACCATGGCTTTCAGCTCCTCACAAAGTGTTCCAGCATGGGTCCTTTCCACAGGGTGCAGTCCTTCAGGAGCAGACTGCTCCAGGATGGGTTCTTCACAGAATTAGAGTCCTGCCAGCAAACCTGGCCTGTTGTGGGCTCCTTTCTCCACAGTTCCATGGGTCCTTCATGCACTCTGTTCCAGTGCAGGGTTCCCACAGGTTCACAGCCTCCTCTCAGGCATCCACCTGCTCCAACATGGGGTTCTCCACAGGCTGTGGATGTATATCTGCTCCAACATGAACCTCCATGGGCTGTAGGGAAATTTGTGCTCCATCACCTTGAGTACCTTCTCCTCCTCCTTCTTCATTGACCTTGATGTTTACTGAGCTGTTGTTCTCCTACATTCTCAGTTCATTCTGTGATTCTGCAGCCCCATTGTTGCCAGAAGCTTACCATGCAAACCCAGCACACATGGAAAAATCAGCAGCTGCTGAACTGACTGTGTTATCAGTGATGACTGCCCAGTAACAAGCTGTGGGCAGACAATAATTTCCAGCTGCTATTTTTATGCATTTCCTAAGAGGAAGATGAGGAGGATGCAATGACAGTGGCTGTTCAGACCTTAAGCCAACACTGGCTGCATACACAACCCTTGCACAAAGTAAAAGCATGGCCTTTTTCTTATATAAAATTTGATAAACCAGATAAACAGTAAAATTAAATACATTCTTCTCATCCAAACTCTCTCTAATGGCTGGAAAAGATCTCTTCTGATGCATTGTTAGCACACCAGTGTGTAAGAAAGACATCCTGAGAGACTTCTCACAGTTGGTATGTGGGTGCCATTGAGATTCGTCAGCTCTTTCTTCCTATAAAGGAGACCTATAATTCCTCTGGAAGAAATATATTTACTATTAATTCTCCCACACTTAACATTATGTAATAAAGGATTTTTTGGCTCCATCATTCCTTCCTGCTCATCCTGAAATGAACACAGCCATGCTGTGAGTGTTCTGATGGATTCCAACAATCTTATGGGATCAGAAGAGCAAGACACAACTGGAAGGAGGCATTTCAGTCTTTTACTACAAGTCCTTGAGTTAGAACCCCATTTGGATCCTTTTGCAATGGTCTCAGATAGGAGAGATTTACTCTGAGAGCTGTCAAATGCTATTTTGCATTAGAAAAGAATGTTGGATTTACTGTGATGACCAGAAGTCCTTCTAAGATTTTTTTTCTCCCCATTTTTGGAGAGAAGCCTGAACCTTTTTTATTTTCTTCTGAACTGTGACAATCTCCATTTGCTTTTGTTATAAAACGTGTTCCCTTCCATTCTGTGACTTTGAACTGTGCAAGAACTCAGACTAGAACCTGATATCTACATGTCCCATTTATAGAAAGATAAACCTAAGAGAGATCCTGAAATTCCTGCTTGTCCAAGACATTAGCAGAAAGTGTCAAATGTTCTTCTTCTAAGCCGTGTGATGCAGAAAGTCTCCATCACACGTATTTGTGATTGATGCACAACTTCCCTCTGATTCTCAGGCTTTGCTTTAGAGAAGGCTGAAAGGAACAATTCTAAGCCTGACTGACACAACATGATAGGTTTGATTCCAAATATCTTCCTCCCTTTTTTGTTCAATATTCATTCTTTTGGATTACTCATTGAAACTAAAAGGCTCCTTTGTCTTCACTGGATTATTGAGCTAGATCCTTAAGTGGCATTTTCAGCCCATTGTTTTTCCTTTTATAGACAAAAGCAAGAGAACACTTTCCTAATCAGAATTAAATTTTGTTCTCAAGATATTTTTTTTAATTGTAGTTCATTTTTTGTCATGATAAAGGCTCCTTGAGATGCATGTTGTACTTCTTTTAGGGTGGTTTTTAAGATCTGTTTCAACTAAGCCTTTTCTCCTATTTTTCTTCCAAAGTCTTATTTCTCTGTGTTAGACAACATTCATATCCTTGCTGTCAAGAGGCTTTTTTTTCCTATTAGAACTAAATTTAATAATGATGTCAAAGGCTGTGGAAAGTATAAAAGCTATCGTTTACTAGTGGTGGTCAAAGTGCAAAATGGTTTAGATAAAACTCTATTCTGAGACAGCCAAAGGGGAACTTATAATGCAGCAGAGACCGAGAAATGTTAAGTGATTTTCTGGGAAGCTTGTCCATTCCATCTGCTAACCAGATTCTCACATCTGTACCTTTACCTAATATTGTACCATTCTAAGGGAATTCAGGAATTATGCTGTTCTTCCTGCTTGGAAGACTCGCAGTAAGCATAACTATGTTTGTTTAAAACAAATGGTTTAAAACACAAAATGGATATGTTAACCACCAACCACTATATTTTGAAAATAGAAAATTGGGACTAGGTGATCCTTAAGGTCCATTAACATTCTATGAATCTATGAAGATAGGAGGAGCATTGAAGAGACTGAGAGACAAGTAGCTGATTTAGAAATAAAGATACATTTCAAGACAGCCATGAAGTAAAAATAGTAGAGTCCAGACCAGTCACTAACATTTTTTTTTGTTGTTCTTAAAAAACCCAACACTTTAGACTCTGATCTTTAGACTTTTGGAATGTCTTTTTCTTAGGAAGGTGCTTGTTCCTTTTCTTCTTTTGTGAATTGGCTCTGAAAGCAACAGGAAATGTGGGAAAAATTTAATTTGTTTTCAGTCTTATGTCATAAGTGAAGCAGAGTAGAAAAACTAGCTATTAATTAAGACAAGGAGTTTTCTGTGAGCCATGTACTTGTTAGAGAACATTGAAGTATCAGCATCTATTGAGCCTATTGAGTTTAGATACAGTATTTTTTATTTTTTCTCAAAGCCCAGACGCAACAATTTCTACTGTATCAGGAGGGACGGTGGATTTTTTTTCAGAATCAGTCTGTAGGTTCATAGTTCTGTTATCCAGCTGCTAGTACACAGCTTGTCATGGAATATCATCTTCAGGTTTTTAGTGTTACTCTATTTGAAGGGCTCTTGGCATAATCTGCATGCAGCAATACTTCCCCACTTTTGGATGAGAGATGGGGGATGTTGAATGGTTTGAGTTCAGATAATGGATTATATGGTAGTTTAGTTTTAATGCAGACTTAATAAGTCAAATTGAAAAATTAAAAAAAAAAGAAGATTCTTCTAATACCTAATAGTATTTTCAAAACAAGGCATTAATGGCAGTGACTAATGTTGTTAGCCCTTCCCCAACTGAAACTAAGTAGAAACAATGTGACAAAGATTTCATCATTAGTTTTGTGGAAACCTAGAGAGGTGTGGTAAGAGTTATACATCATGGTCTGCACCTGTGTATTTGATTCTGTGTTAAAAGCTTGGAGAGAGTTTGCACAAGCAGATTTGTATACAAATGATATCCAAAAGACAGTGGTAATTTCCAGGAAGAGCTTTCTCCTTGTATAAAGCTTTTCAGAATGGAAATGCGAATACCTGTTTTAAATTTTTTTATATTTCTACATGGAATGTTAAACTTTGAATAGTATAAATATTATGCAATTCATTTAAGCATATTTATTAATGCAAAATTTTCTTTACTACGTGTATTAATCATAGTTTCTTCCATTTAATATTTGGTGCTCGTGTTAATGATGCAAATGAAATTACACAATAGATGAGAACCGTTTTTCTTGAGATGCCAATTAATAATAAACTGGATTAATGAAAAAGAGAAACATGAGATATTGTAATATATTATTTTTTCCTTCCTCTTCTTGTTAGCTGTCCTTAGGTGTATTTTGTATGAAGTAGTGATAACGATCAATAAACTTCTATTTTGCTCCATGGAAGCTCTTTCAAATATATATTTGGACTTCAGAACTTTATTTAATTTGTTTTTCAGCAAGATGAAAAATGTTTTGTGAAGCAGCGGAGATATTTTCTATTTTAAAATGGACATTACCATTCAAAACATACAGTATATAAACCTACATGATGCAAAAATAAATATGGAAGGGAAAACCAAAAGAGGCTTAGGAATGGTAACTGTGAAAGTATTTAATGACTAATGCTTTTTTCTGACATCTATAGATGTAGGACAATAACTTTTGAATACTAACACATCTATTTATGCATGCATTTTTCAGAAGGTCTCCTGTTTGGATCAGAGTGTACATGAAGTAGATAAAGAGCAGAAGCAAACTGAATAAGTGGAACAAAAAAAGAGAAGTATTATGAAGCAACAATTAAATGGTGTAGGGGTGAATAATTTAATGCTTGCATTGAAGTATGCTTAATGTTGTAAAGCTTTTTTGAAGTGTGTTTAATCTCATAGGTTAGGCTGTCATTTCTGCAGAGTTGCCTTGGAACTATATACATACACACACTTTATGTACTATTTTCTGTCTCTTTTGAACTAACCTATGAGGTCCATAGCCTTGAGACAGCATGAAGCACAAAGCAGAATTGATATTGGGGTCATTGAGAAGTCCTTTGCTTTCTTCATTTGCTGCGCTGGCTCAGATTGCTTGAGGGGCTTTAGAAATGCAAGGGAGAAAATCAATAAAGGACAAAAAAGATTCCAGTGTAATAGGAAGTGCCTGCTGATTGCATGTTTGCTCAGCAGATGGCATCTTCTTGTAAATGATGGCTCGTATCTGCTGTATCCCTTGCTAAACTATAATCCACAAAAGTGAATTACTGAATTTCATTACTGAACATTGTGCTTTGTATAAACATGTTATTAGAAGAAACAACCATTTTTTCCCTAAGATTCTGTTAATTTTTATTACTCTTTTATTTCCATCTTGTATAAACTTGTTAGATATTACAGCATCAAATATGAATCATGTACATACATATATAAAACAATAAAAGCTTTCATGTTGTTCAGAATAGCTTTTAGGAATCCTGCAATTTCTATGGGAAAATCCCAAAACTTCTTATATATTACAGAATCTTAAATTAAGCATGGAGAAGTTCATTGTTTCACACAGGTTTCTAAATTTGACAGGGAAGAGGAAGTTTATATATCCCTCTCTGTTAAAGGTGATGCTCTAACAAACTGCAGGTTTACCAGGAGATGTTAGAACATGTGGAAATGACTGATGAGTCAGCATGCAAATAAGCAGTAATTCTACAATGTTTTTCAGGGCATTTATTTCCTTTTTATTTTTTTATTGTTGTTTTTAATGCTGGCTCTCCTAGTAACTCTAAATAACTGCATCCATTATTTACTTGAGTAATATTTGAGTTTGTGTTCTGGAGGAACACAGGACTGTTAAGTGGAATAAAGAAATGTACAATGCCTATTTTATGAGATTTGTAGAGCTCTGAACTGGTAACAGCACTTGGATACCTTAAACATTGCATTCTTAGAGCCTGACACAATTCCTTGATTGTAGAAATAAAAGTTTTATAAAAGGGGCTGTCTTTTTTTAGCAATAATTCTTACTACTAGTTGTGCAGGATTATATGATTCCTCTAATCAGGCTCTTTGGTTTTTCAGAAGAAGTTTTTTGAAGTTGTATTCAGAGATATTATTACTCTTCTGTGATTAAGACATTGTCTTGTTAAAGCCAGTGTGTAGCTTACATGATGTTATGGACGGAATGGCTGTGATTTTGTAGAATTTTCCTTACAGGTGCAATATAGAGTCTCCAGCTTTCAGTTGAGCTTTTCACCCAGTGCTTCATTTGGCTTCATCTGGCTATTTTAAGTCAAGCTGAATCACAAGTAGGAGGCTACTGCATCATGCCATTGAATTTGGAGGGGCTTAGTTTGGTCAGCTGACATTTAAGTGTCAAAAATCTAAATACCTTGTTAACAGCATATGAATTCTACCTCATAAAACACAAGTGGTCTCATCCAGCAACTAGCAGGAATGAAGAATATTGTGCATGTATTGAACAGCTGAATCACCAAGTGCCAAGGGACTTGTTCAGCTTAGGCAGGACAGTGGACTGTTATCCACTACAGCAAGCCATTAACTGCAGATATTCAGTCAATAGATATGTGGATCGCAGACTGTAGAGTATCTCACCATTCTTGTTTGTTTATTCCAAAAGCTGAAGGTGAATACTCTCTTCTGTAATAGGTAACAGGTTGCACTGACTCAATGGCTAGCATTCTGTATGTTCAGAAGCCAACATTTTCAGGTTTTGCTTGCCCTGGTTAAAAAGTTCTGAGAAAATTGCAGGAAGTCAAAGATGCTAAATTCTATTTCATTGGCTGTTTTCTTCCAACAGAACTCAAACATGAACCTGAGTCTTTGGTACAAAACATGGCATGGCATGGTTGTGTGCATGTTCATATCTGGACACGATATATGAATCATCTCAGGTTTGCAAAGTTTAAGGCCAGGACAGATCATATAGAAATCCTGTATATGACAGGACATCACCTTGCATCAGGTTCTTCTGGTACCAAACCTAAAACCTTTCCTCAAGAGTTTGAGACTCCCTATTGGCAGTTCATTTACACAGCAAATTACATCAATTATTATACCTTAATTTTCTTTCCCATGATTCTATGTTTCTGCAAGAAACCTGACCTTTTCACCTAACCCTTTACAGATATTTATTACACATTTACAAAATGTGACTTCCCTGCGCAACTTCATATATCTGTACAAACATCTGTTACAAAAGTTTTGATTCCTTGTTTGGTTTCTTTATTTATAGCTACCTTTCAGGTATTGCTTTCATAAGGAAAAATATCCTTAGACTATGCATGATACTACTGCTCCAAAAAATGGGAAGTGACTAAAGAAGAAATTTTAAAAATACTGATCTTTAAATACTATGAAGTAGTCTTTGCCTATGATGAGATCTTGAAATCTGGTATTTTTACATGTGTGCTCTTAACTTATATGTGTATTTATGTGTATACATAAGGATAATCAAAAGGTATTTTCCTCCCTCTTAATTTAACCTGTTTAGATAGCTGCTTACAGCCCATTAGTCTGGGTTACAAAATCTAATGCAGCAAGACCACTTTACAAGTATCACCCAAATAGAAGACTCCCACCTGTTTATTACTGCTGAACTGCTACAGTGCTTTATGTTTACCTTGTTCATTGTGGGGAAGCTGCAGCTTTGTTTGCCAGATACTCTTGCTCTGAAGGTAGAGTTTGCTCGTGTTGTGAATGCTCACATTTTTTTGGGTCCTGTGACCATCTGTCACATTTGGTACAAGAAAGACAGTGCAATTTAACCTCTCTTCCACAGAGTAGGGAGTTTAGTGAAAACACTTTATAATTTAAAGGTTTTCAGCAGCTTAATGTCAGCATCACTTCAAGTTGCAGCTGTGGATAGGAGTCATTCTCTGTGCTTTAATCCTCCACTGTCGGTGGAGTACGGACAAAAATGTTATGAAAAACTTGACATCTGAAAGAAGGCAACTCTCTATTTAGGCAACTAAATGAAAAATGCTCCAGGCAATGGCAAAAAAATACTGATTTTTCCTAAAAGCCAAGTGGTTTAGGTATCAGCCTAAGACAGCATTTTATTTTGTAAGTAGTTAAGTAGTCAGCCATTGAAAGTTAGACACTGACTCTGCACACACCGAAATAAATAGTTTCACACTTGGATCACATGCAAATATTGTTACTTTTTGCTGTCATTAGCAAAGATTTTGCTGTTCAAGCCAGAGTTTAATTGCAAAGGTTTTATATCAAGGGAAAAAAGTATAAGGGGCATGTATTTTTTGAAAATAGTGGCCTACAAATATGCATAAATCCACATATAACATAGGCAATTGCAAAAATATAATAAAATCTTTGCATATATACTGCAAGAACTGTGCAACAAGCTGGAGAACCCTAACTAGATTTGTGAAGCTATTCTCTTACATAAATGCAATTTTACCAGCTTCCCTGAGTGTTTTAAGTACCTTCTCTGAAAAAATTTTCCTTTCTTTGGGTATATATTGTCATGAATTTTTACACATATATACATGTGCTTAAAACACAGTACTTGGAAATCTAGCCTTGCCTAATTTACATGGTGTGGGTTTTTGTTGCTGGTGATGGCGTTGGTTGGTTGGTTATTTTTCAAGTTCCTAGCTAAATTGCTGAAAACTATCACACTATGGAAAACCTAAAGAATGAATGTAAAAAACTAAATTAATTATGGAATATGAAGCAAATGCAGATAGACAATACAGAAAAGTCTTTTTTGATTTGAGGTAAGACCTACGTATTATATGAATTTTAAAGGAAAATGAATGACATTAATAAAAGTAAATTAGTAATTTTACTTTATTGTGAAAGATGGTTATTTTACAGTATTATTTCTAGAAAATATGTACTTTTCATAAATAATTTGAGAGTATTTTTTGCATGATCACTGCTTGTAGTTTAAATGCATCTGTTGAAGTTATTAGTGAGAAATTGTCAGTCTACCAAACTGAATTTTGGTCATTGAAATTGCTTTCAGAATTCTGATAGTATTCATGGTCAGTTGCGTCCTTAACTAATGGAGGATTCAATGCACCTTTTTGTGTTTTCTTTGGCTTAAAAAATGTGAACCTGAACTTACTGTGACTGATGATGGCTGAAAATAGTCTCTGAGGGCTCTATCCGATGGGCAATGCAGGCTGCCTTCTAGGCCATGCAAGCCTTGGAGGGCTGTATATGCTGATTGCACAGCAGGCTTGCTCTTCAAGGATAAAGGTGAGCCTGCTGTGCAATGTCAAAAGAAAGCAGCTCAGATGGTTGAATTGTACAGGACGACTAAGTAGTGAAAAAGTCATTCTTACATCATTATATTACAGATCTTTCTATGGATCTCCTTCATTTATGCACTGTTGATGTTGAAAGATCTTTGAGAAATTATTCCATTAAATTCTTGACTTGGGAAAAAGAAGAAATCTATGTAAATTTTTTAGATTAATATGTGGGATAGAATATGTTTTTTTCCCAGCTTTTGGTTCAAACACAATGATTCAGAGGGTCCCAATGTGCAATGGAACTTAGAGAACTTAAAGAAGTGAAGTCATATTTCCATGACTGAAAAAATTCCTCATTTTTCACAGTTTTTTAGCCAGTAGTCAGTGGTTTCATATCAGTGACATGTTACATTCGGACTCAGCAAGGAAATGGATAATGTCAACATAAAGTGGAACTGAAAGTTCATTCCAGCTATTTGCTGCTTCAATGTAGTAAACAAGTTCATCTCTCTTTCACAGAGAAATTTTCTTGCAAATTCTGCAACTTCTAGGCTTGAAATAGGCAGTAAAGAAGCCTGCATTTTTCCCAAGAACATGCTTTTAGAGATCCTACCTAGCAGGAAGAGGCCTATAGTCAAAGAATTCCCCAACTCCCACCTCTGCCATCCACCTTGCACATCCCAATGGCTAGTGTTACTTTTTGTCATTTTCTCAATGCAGAAGGCACAGCCCACAGGAATTTGTCTATTGTGTGACCTGCTGGAAACTGGCAGCATGGTGCTGCCTTCTGATTGACAGAGCAGACTCTGTGCATGAGGGGGAAAGGAGAGGAAGAGTCTGGTGTTGCTGGTGCTTTTTCATTGCTTACTGTTTTTCATTAGTGAAGATTAGTTATGACAACATTCAGATAAAAATTTCTTTCAAACTAATCTGTTTTATTATTCTACTATTAAGATTTTCAGTTATAGGTCATATCACATGGCATTTCATCAACCTAAATTAACATGGTCTACTCTACTACTTATTCCCTGTTACATTTTGTGTAACTCCTATGGCTCAATATCAAATATTCTTATTAATTTGAACAGATCTTTCTTCTTTTCATAAAACCTGACTGACTTTTTAGAAAACCTGGGAATAATGGAATACCTGTTTTTACATTTACTCTTGGCTTTTATTTCCATTTTTTTGGCATCTTGAACTGGTAGAGAAATTTTAAATAAATGAGTCCCTACTGCTTCCAGTCTGTTATCCCTTAGTGGGTACTCCCTAGCATCTTTCTCTGAATAAAACTTCCATGACTTATTATTACTTACTAGTAATGCAATAAAAAGACAAAATACTAGCCACTAGAGTGAAATAGAAACACTGACACGATGGTTTCAAAACATCAGCTGTTTTAAGGAAATACTTTTCCACAATAAAATTTACTACTGAGCTGAACTCTACTACAAAATATAGCCTAACATGCTACCCAAAGGAAATTACAAACCACAGGTATCCCATCTAGAAACTGTCTCATAATTTCTGAAAAATTGTTTTTGCATTTTAGAAAGGAAAAAACTTACTCATGTCTGAAGTTAAGAATGAAGACAAAATGTATTCATTCAATTATCTTTATCTCAGTGAAGTTTGGTGCTAATTAAATTAGAAGGAAGCTGAGCAGATCTTGTGAATTCAAGGTTTGTGTGAGGAGTATATTTGCTTGCATTGACCCCCACATTTATCATCAGTTGCTGTATGTATTTCCTCCATAAGGAAAGAAAATACAGTAGGAAACAAGATATGGGGGAATATTGGAGATTAGGGAGGCTGGAAGGGTGTTTTAGTGAAAAGAACTCCAGGTAATTTCTGATGGCTCCCCAAGCCCCTCTTTAGATCTAGATGTGTTTTTCTGAAGAGTCTTAGTAAGAGACTTGTGACCTCCAGAATTCAGAACTAGGTTCCAAAACTCCTAAATACATCTGTTCTATCAAGTATTCACTAAGAAGGAAAACAGCTTATTATTGGTCCCAGCTATTTCTTTCTTGATGGTGTAAATGGCTCCTGAACAGTCAGCTTCATCGTTACATGACAGATTCTTCATTTTCTCCGACTGTTCATTTGTTTTAAAGTTAAAAACATAGTTAATTTTAGTGTTAATATAATATTGAGTTTACATAACCATGCCTTAACATTAGAAAAAGTAGGTTTAAACTTGTCTCCTGAGTTTCCTTTTTTTGTTTGTACATTGTGATGCTGTCTTTGTTATGCAGCCACCAGTTACATTACCTCCTAGGCTTTAGTTTAAGTTGTCTTGCAGAAAATCACTTAGAAAAGCTTTTTTGTATTTTTCTTCTTTTTTGTTTTTTTGGGTTTTTTTTTGTTGCTGTTTTTTGTTTGGTTTTTTTGGTTTTTTGTTTTGTTTTGTTTTTTTGGGTTTTTTTTAAATATGAGTCTGTCTATAAGTAACAGAAATACAGAGCCTGAGAGATCAGCATGTCAGTACCCAGTGAAAACATCTGAAAATTGCTTAACTTTACATATTTAGTCTATACAGATTAAAGCAACCATACTAGGTATGGAAAGAGACAAAAACCAGAATACTGCACGTATAATATGAAGCTCCAATATATAATGAAACTGTGGCTACTTGATATAGCATTGGTCATGGGCTAATTCTGTGTCTCAGAATATTATTATGTAAGCAAATATTTAAACGTGGTGAGCCAGTCCATTCTCTAAAAATGTTCTTCAAGACTGTGGTAGTTATGTATCTCAATAGAGTCATTGGATAAGGATTGATAGGAAGAATGTCTTAGGTGGTCTAAACATTCCTGATAAGCTATCATATAACTTCTTTTTTTTTTTTTAGGGTATCATTACTTGGGAGAAAACACCCTTATCTAGAACAAAATTAAAAATGAAACTTGTAAGCAAAGACTAAAACACAGCACATCAGAATATTTTGATGATTTCATTGTGTTTTCTTCTCTTTCAAATAAAAAAAATGGGTGGTGTGATGTTTAAACAGCAAAATGTTCAGATGGTATTTAATAATCTCCAAGATAAGATGGCAGAATGTGAAAAGGGTTAAAGCAGGAATAAAAAACATACAGAGAATTTCTGCCCAAGGATAGAAAGATATAAAAAAACTGGCACATCACCTTCTGGAGTACAGATTAAAGGAAGCATTTCAGGAGTTCTGGGGGTTTCTAAAAATTCTGGTGAGATTTTATACTAAATGAGAACTGCCTGTCTTGATAGTTGAAAACAATAGAATACTATTGTTTTCTTGTTCCCAAGTATATTGAACTACAGAAAGTAAAATTGGATGTTCCCTCTATAGGCTGTGCATATATATGGTAATGCTGGATGTACTTGGGGCTAAGGTGAAAACAAAACCTCGAGGAACTCAATGTAAGTTACATCTCTTAGTCTGGGAAAAGCACTGTCAAATGCTTTGGTTAATTCAGGAAGAGATTTAAGCAGGAAAACAAACTCTAAACTGAAAATGTGAAGTTAGGCTATGGTTCCTTCTGCTTAAGGAGAAATGCAGATGTATGTGACAGTACAAATAGAGCAGTGCAGTTTGGAGGTCAGAATTATAAGTCATTCTCATTATCTCATTTTTAAGATGGACAGGGATGAGCCATTACACCTTATGCAGAAGAGAATGATGAAGTAATAAATGGAAAGACCAACGAGATGGAAAATCCCAGTCTGAGGTCTATGAAAAGGTCCACTAAAATGGCCTTTTTGTGGTTACTTGCAGGTTTTGTGAGGGTGAGTAAAAGCTAGTAAGCAAGAACAAAAAGATGGAATGACTTTTTGCCATGGAAAGAAGGTTGGAATTAGCTTGACAGGAAAGATATAGAAAGTTACATCTTTGTTCAAGCAAGAAGTTCCCTCTCTCCTGGAGAATAGATGGGACTGTTAAACACCTAAAGGAAATAAAACAATCTCTTGTCATGAGACAAACTGACCCTCAATTAGGTGAGATACTTAATGACAAACTAGGGATGCTTGTTGTTGGCATTATGAAGGGAAACAGAGTTGAAGAATGGTCTGATAGGGGAAGAATCTTCATTAAAAACTAGGGGCTTCAGCACAGATACAGAGAGAGAAAGAAAAGTTGTGAGGTGATTCTTGTGGTGCACTGAGGGGTGGAAATCACCTGTTCTTGGTCAGGACTGACAGGGATGTGCCGCTGAAGCATCTGTGTGTCTGGTTCTTGCAGGAGCACACATCATGTGTGATTTGGCTGGAACAGTGAGTTCCTGATTTGCAGACCTCCTAGATCCTGCCTACCCACAGGAGAGGGGATTGCTGAGTGATGGAACAGTGACACATGAAGGTGACAAATGTCTCAGGTAAATACAAGGTGTGACTTTTGATTTACTAGCAGCCATGCTACTGAATGTGGTGCAATCTCGGGGTGTAATGAGGAAGTTATACCTTACAGGCCTATTTTATCACTGTGCTCTCTGTAAGTGCTCTCACAGCATCTCATTAGCTCCTGTTCTACAGAGACAGTGCAGTCCCCAAACTATCATATTGCCACTTGCTTCAGTGCTGATATGTGCTGTATTAAACACACAGATAAGAATTCTTTGACATAACAATTCCTAATGAGGGTTGGATCACGTTCAGAATGATTATGTTGTGCCTTGTTTTCTTAACCTTGAAACAAGCCTGCTTGTGCTTGTTTTCTGCTGCTAATGTGATTATTGTACTTGCAATTAAAGGAACTGTAAAAGCGATTACTGTGGATTTTGGAGATGGAGCAAGACAATTTGAATGACCAAAACTCTTTTGAAATGTTAACATTTGTCCTCATTAGTATTTGCTAATGCATGATAATGTATTTTTGAAAATTTGAAATTGAGGTGGATAAAGACTAATATTTTTATAAACATATTAAATATCAACATATTTCAATCTAATATCAATAATATAAACAAATTTCAAAGCTTTAACAAATATACAATGCACTGACTTCCTTTTTCCTTTGAAATAGTGTGATATCCTAACTTCCTAACTCTATTAATTAACACTAGACTTCTGTTAAAAACCCTCTTATATCTCAATAGTTTTTCCAAATTTTCTGTGGCATATTTGACCCTTGCATGATACTGAAAAATAAGGCAGTAATAAATTGATATTTCTTTAGCATTGTATCTTAGAATTGCACCAAGCTCAGCAATGTTTCTTCTAAAATTAAATGAGAATTTCTCAGCTATATAAAAGGACATATGGAAATTCATCTAATGGAACAACATCTCCTTTCACAATGCTGGAAACTTAAAATAGAAGAATATACTCTAAAAAAATTTACTTTAAAATTTATAGATCATAAAATAAGCCTTTTATCATTTATTATTTAAAAACCTGCTGTTTAGTCTGCAAATGTTTGATCAGAATATTTTTTATTTGAGCCTAAATCTTTTTTCATTTCAAATCAATTCCGAGTATTCCTATGAGTACTTTCTTTTCCACAGAAAACCATTTTCCATCTGGGGAAAGATATATCGGAAAATCCATGTCTGGTTCTAACAGCTAGTCATGATATGTTGTTTCATCACATATTGAGAGTATTACTAATGAAATAATCTACAAAATGACATCTTTCAGAAAGGTTTGTTATAGAAATATGATAATATACTTCTCAAAGCTGAATTAAGGAGAATGGAAAAACTGATTTAGATCCAGGGGGCAATTTATTATCATGGTATTAGGTAAAATCCACTGGGTCTCTTTTATCATTTACTATTCATCTTTTAGGTTATCTTTTCTTCTAGTAATTTCTTAAATCTTGCTGCACTAATGCTTTCAGTGTAGTTTCCCTCTCTTACTTTCAAAAAATACTGTTAATCAATATTAATGTTACTGAAAAGCTTTGTCATGGC